>NC_060156.1:3671006-3802861 GCF_021292245.1 Micropterus dolomieu | reverse complement strand
GCTACTAGCAACCTTTACGTTTTTTTTCCCACTTTTTCTATTCACTCATCTGATCCTCTTTATAACTCCTGAATATACATGAGATTGTCTTTGACTAAACATGCTTCACAACTTGAGCTCAACAACATTTTGAGTGTGTTATAAAAACATAGTTATGTTACATCCATTAACACAATGTGAGAATGTGAGGATAATGTGATTGAACATGTTGAGATATGAGGGCTGCGTTTAAACGTCAGGCAATTCTTGAGGTGCTGGTGATGTGATATCAGTGTTCGTATGATTAGCAGATTGTTAGAGCTTTGAAAATGAGGTTTTAATGGTGATGCTGATGAGCAGTAAACACGTTAGTGAGAAAATGTTGGTTTCGTTTGTATGAAGAACATAAATTACTCTCCATTACGAGAAATAAACAGTGCAATCCAATCTTCCCCCAAAATATCTAAAATGGTATCTAATATAGATTAGATTTCATGTTATTGTGTGTCATATCTCACCACTTATAAAATTTTCTGAGAATGAGTCAACTCACTGCTTTTTTCAAAGCTTCATGCCCCATCTCTGCAGAAATCATCCTAGACAATATGTCTACATAATGGGGTGTGTATCTCCCCCTCTTATGATGCGTTCACAGAGAAGGCAAGATGAATTTTAAAACATGACTGGCCGTGATTAGTGTGAATATGTTAGGGGCAGCGTGAATTTATTTGCTTGTGTGAGTTTAATACATTTCAACTTCAGCAAATTGTGCTTATCTTGTCCCAGTAATACATCCATAGCCTCGGGCCACCTCTTTGGGAGTAGCTGCTAATGCTAAAATTAGCTCTGAAGTTGAATGCTCTATTGAAAGGTTTATTGCTTACTAGTAGTTGTGGTTTTTGCTGCCACTGGCAAAATTTTAGATAACTGCTTTGTCAAAGTTAAATGGAAGTGAAAGACTAAAGACATGTGGAGATTAAAACAAACTACTGCATTTTTCTATAGTACAAAAAGACAAGCTAGCAAGGCTGCTGAAAATTAGAACGTACACACCGCTGTACTGATTTGTGGCAAATTTCACAATAACTTCAGACTTTTACTCTTTTTTTAATCTTAACACTTCTATCATATGTCATTATCACCCTCCATTAGTTTTGCTTAATTTTATGAAATAAAATTTTTTAGATAATTTAAAATAAATCATACTTTAGCGTATCTTGCATCAGACGTTATTGAAATTTTTTTCTGTCCATCAAGATCATTGCATGATTTTTCCAGCTGAACATAAAACAAGAACAATGAAAATACTGGATATTTAATAAGGAACCTACGCAGAGGCAATATCCCAAATTACACAGAAAAGTCATTACTATCCTCATCTCGCCATACATTAATTCCACACTGAGATTGATAGGAAACCCTCGGGCAGACTTAGATTACAAGGGCACCATCCTGTGAAATCCCCAAACCAATATCACATTTTAATTTGACATGTTTGGTGTGAGATCTACATTCGTAGTCCAAGCAAGACGCCTGCTAGTCACAGAAGCCAGTCCAATAACCTTTTCCTATGGATAATTACAATCTAAGCTGCTGCATTAAAGCAATGCGAAGAGCTAGTGAGTGTGGCTGTACATGAGTTCCAAAATTAGAAAATGATATTTAACAAGCACTGTGTGAAGGTGGAGATGATGTAACACTGCACATGAAATATGCAATACGACACCTGAAATACTTTGTGAATTATACATTTCGCTGCAGACTTCGGAATTAGTTGCACAGTTTAGCTGTTGCTTTTGCTCCATGTATCCTGCACAAAATAAGTAGTTTTGACAAATAGACATTCATTCATTATTAAGCTATTAGCAAGTCATACATGACAAGGGGCATTTCATGCATAACATGAGACACTATGCTATTAAACAGCTAAAATAGGCAAAGCGGTTGGGTCAATACCAGGCAACTCGCTTCCTTCCAGTTTGTGATTAAACTCTTTGAGAGGTTTTTCATTAAATGCAAGTCCTGCATGGATATATCTGTGGAGAGAGCAGAGATGGAGGAATGAAAATTGATTTCCATCCATCCCTTTCTTGACCTTCCTACTTTTCACATGTCATTGTGACATTGCATATTGACTGACATGTTGTCAAGAGGCAACTATTTGAGAATGCCTTCCCCACTTTTGGACAATGCATTTGGATAAAATGCATTGTCCATAAACATATTTGCATCACATAATGCATGCCTTTACCAACACACAATGAGAGACAAATAAAGAGATGATTATTGATTGTGTACCAACAAATATACTAACTAACCACTGTGTGCTACAGACAAAGAAAGATTCTGTAAATGATACACCTAGCACAGTAAGCCTTCAGGAGCACTGGAGACTGAAATAAAAACCTTTTTAAATGAGAATGTTAGTATGCAGTATACACGATATAATGACACCTAAATCCTGGTGAAGTCAAATATTGATTGTAATTTAATCATTGAACAATCACAAAGCTGGCTTTGGTAGTTGAGCTCATATTTGAATGAATCTTGATATTTTCTATGTGGGTGTGTGCCAGAAAAAAGAACAACAGCAGGTGCTTTGCAAATACAGTCACCTAACCTACTTATGTGAAACAGCTATTCTCTCTGGTGACATTATATATCAATGATACTATCGTTTACAGTTTTCTCTGCTTGTGGCCCATTCAGGCACTGGTGCCATATTGGTGCGTAGGCAACTATGAAAGAGAGAAAGTTGCTTAAGATTCAGCTAATGTTGTTTCCCTATTTATCAGTTAGTGTATCGATTCCTTGTCATTTAGCCTTCTTTTTCATTTTGCAAATATTTCTCTTCACTGATTTCTTGAGCAGATTTGTGTGTATTGTATATCATCTTCAGTATTTGATAGTCTAATATGTGCCAAGTAGCACTGGCTGTCAAGTGCAGTTAAAATGATCTCAGACTATAAGAATGTCCTGTCCTGCTTTGTACAGGACATTTTATTTATGAATTAAAGAATGGGACTGAAATAAAATAAAAATAATATATATAGTAATAGTAATCATAATGTATTAGGATTGACAGAAGAGAAATGTGTACATCTGCCCTGCCTCATCATGGAGAGAGTGTGAAGTTGAAAAAGCTGGTAGAATTCGCCGAAGCTGCGATTAAAAGAGGGGATTTTAAATGACTGTTGTTAAAACAACATATTTTTGGTTTATTCACACATACAGTACAAGTTTATGACAAAACACATCTGGCACATGAAAGCTGCAAACATTCTTACATCATTAACACGGGGTGAAATACCCTCTCAATCTGTACTGTATGTGTGAAAATTCTGTGTTTGAATTCAACACACACACACACACACACACACACACACACACACACACACACACACACACATTGTTTGAACTGGTTATATAATATTGATCATTTTTCATCACTACTGTAATTACTTCACTAACCAGCGGTTTCTCTTTGTACACAAACAATTTTAATATTCAGTGACAGATTTTTCCCCTTATGTTTATATTAAAAAATTAAATTTAAAAATGCAAGGCAGTTTCAGCCAAAAATGAAACTGCACTAACCTATATGATCTACTAAAGACTACCTCAGATATGCCTCTACACACACACACACACACACACACACCTTGGCATAAGCAGGATGCCACAAAATTGCCAGGTAGATAAGATATATACACCCACAATAGTTCTTTACATATTAAACGTTATGTCCTTTTCATGTGATTGCTGAAGCAGAACAATACAGGACAAGAAACAGTCACAAGTGAAAATCTGTGTACTGAACCATAGTTAAAACTTTCTTGAAGAGACGGTCTGGTTTTATGCATCGCAAGAAGCTTCAATGTCAATACATCAATAGGTCAATGCTTCATTAAGGATTCAGTTTCTGTTTTTGTGAACCTAATGGGGAGATTCTGTGTGTTTCAGGCATTGTAGAGCTACACTTTGATGCAGATCAGTATACACATTTGTGAAAACAAAGTACTTGATTCTTCTCTCTCATGGAGTGGTCTTTCTTGTGTGTTTACTTCAGGGTTGTAACAAAAAGCCTTCTGTGCCCCGTCTATTACTAAAAACCAGGAACACACAATGTTAAATGCAACACACAGTACAACAATCAGTGATAAAAAATATGATGTTCATTGGAAAAGGTAAATAATTGCCTCACTACGTGTTGGCAATTTATACAGGCATACCATTACAAAATGAAGGTTTCTCAAGACTTACACTGGGAACATTTAAAATGTGATTCCTCTGTTCTATAAAAAGCCTTACTTCACATTTTATATGGTTAATTCCAGAGACAAGTTTACTAATTGGCAAACATTTGCTGATCAGTAGAGAGAGGCATGTGTTTAAGCTTCAAGAATGCAAATTTCCCTGTTAGTCACACAGTGTGGATGTGTAATGACATTCCAGTGTGTAATGGAATAAATTACTCCCTTGCCTAATGATGACAATGCTACAATTCTGGGCAGATGATCAATAACAAAAGTTAAATCCTCTGATGAATGCGATGGACGTTCATTAACTTGTAGATTGGTTTAATTAACAATTTGTGTGTTAAAATCTAAATTCACTGTACGGGAAAGTAACACTAGTGTTCAGTTCAATTGAGGATACATTTCATGAGCGACTGTTTAACAACCTGCGTAATCACTTTATTAAAAACATAGAATCCTAGATCAGGCCTTGCTAATCACTTACAGTACAACAGTGATTTGTTTTATAGAAGGAGTACTCTTTTTACTGCTTAAACTTTACTCTCTCATAGACATAGTATTACTTGCATTTTACATAAAAGGTCTGGGATGCAATTAATCAAAACCAGTGTCAGAGTCACTTCATTGGAACAAAGCTGGCAGGTTAAGAGGTGAACCTTGTTAAAAGTTAAACAGTGGTCAAAACATTATTTTTCTCCCTTAGTGCCCATTAAGTCAGAGTAGGGTGTGCTGAGTGCTGTCCACTTACTGTAATGTCATGTTAATTATCGCTTGGTACACAATCACACTCCAGTTCTGTCCCCTCCATTTGCCCTCCATACAGATCACTTTAGCAAATATGGATTTTATTACATTTGACAATAAAATTACTTAGTTTTAAATGTGAGTTTTCAGATCAAATTATTACATTACAATTCAGATCATCTGGCACCCATTGGGTGAGGCCCCCAATTCTGTACCTCTCCTCGGTGTATTCAATGTCTAAATGGACTTGCTCTTCAGCCTTTCTGCAAATATAAAGCGATTACAGAACTGATGCAGGTCCACCAGAGAAGCATCAATTGGCAAATGTACAGTTCCCCTCTGCAAAACATCTTTTGCTCAGACAGTTTTTTTTTCTGTGAAATGAGCAAAGTTCTGGAATTGAAATTTGCTTAAAACGTCACCACTGCAACTACCAAATCCTGGTTAATTCAGCAAAAAAAACAAAAAACAAAAAAAAGTACTTTTGTCTTGCTTATAAATGACAATTACAAAATTTTTGTATCTTTCTGCATACAGTTTACTTTATCTAACCTCAATCTATTTATCTATCTATCATAACAGCCCTTCTAGGCATGGGTGTTGCAAATTAGACCTTCGATATATACACCTTAATCTAAAACACACCTTTCTATAGATTCTGTGCACAACCATCCACCACCTTATTAACACGCTTTCAAATGTGAAAGATTAGCTTGAGCTATGAAAAACAAAGCCCAGTTCCTTTCATGTGTTCTTGCATAATTGGGATGAATGAAAGTGAAACCTCAGTCGAATAATAGCAGGACTTTAAGATTTACTCAGTTTAGTTTATACAAACAGATTTACTACAATAGCCTGAAAGGGAATTAGTTGTCATTGTTAACTGAATTTATCTATGAGTCACAACGTTTAACACATGTAGTACCATACTGGAGTTAGCTAATCTATATTCCTTTAGTCTTCTTTACCTTTGCTGTCACAAGTAGAGCTAAAAATCAAACAAAACCCATTTCCTCTACATCCATAATTTCTCTTTGGATCTGCATGGGCTACAAAGCCAACACGATCACTTGTCTAACATCCATTGAGGAAAGGTGAAAAAAAAAAAAATATGCAGGCAACATGCAAACCTGGTGGGGAAGGTGATAAGGTTGTTTACCAATGTTCAGCCCATAGAGAGTATTTACATAAACCCAGAGGCACATGAAAGCTGGCCAGCTGTGCCTGCACTGAGGCTCTTACTGTGTCTTTTTGGCTTGAGACAGACAGTAATACGGTGTGCCTCAAACACTCTCCAGTATAATCTCCCCTGCCAAATGGTACAGAGTATAAACAACCCCCTGTGCCCAATGGCTCTCGATCATGAATGAAAAAATCTTTTGTGCAGCAGGAAAAAAAATGCCTGGATTTTGCTTTGTCTGCAGAATTTTATTTGTCTATATATATATATATATATATATATATATATATATACACACACACACACACACACACACACACACACACACACACACTCTACAACTATACATACACACAAAGTGTGGTACCGCAGTTGACACTATTATTATAGTGTATATGAAAATGGTATGATCTAAATACATTCACTGAAGAACACCCTCTGATGTTTAAGTGTGCTGCATTTTTTTGTGCCCTGATTTTCTGCGACCCTTTGAAGATGAACCACGCTCCATAAATCTTATTATAAAAGTCTATGCAATAATCATCTTATAGCTTGTTGAGCTTGCCTCTCTGCCCACATCTTTACATCACGAAATTGTAATAAAAACCAAAAGGATGAAGTATGGCAGCACAATATTGTTCGACAAAGACAAGAGATGTTTGTGTGAAATGCACTACAATGTGTTAAATCAGTGCTGGTGAACAGAGAATTATGTAATTAGTTTTGTGTGATTTGGCAATTCATCACTGTCGAAAATAAGGACAGCTGTACACGTGCATTTGTTGATTACATTATTTATGATCAAAAACTAGCAAGTCGACAACTTTGCTAACAAAGCCAAACACAACACAAGACATAGCAATATTACTTTCTAATCCAGCTGTGTCCACAGAAATAATGCTGGCATCCGACTTGCTGCCTTTTATGTCACGAAGCTCTCGCCAACGTCTGGCAGCCTCTTGCTTGGTCTCTTTTCTTCTCTACTTAGCTTCCTCCGTCACGGTCCTCTTCAGTCTCTTCACCTCTGCCATTAGCTAACATTATGTCCATGGAGGCTGCTGAGCCCGGATATTTTGCCCGCTTGCCCAGCACGACAGTGGCACCGCAGGAGCATAATGTTACTTGATCCAACAAACCTAGACAGCTACCGATGCAAGACCACTTACATTACATTAACTCAGTTGATGCTTTTATCCAAAGCGTCTTACATTTGTGGAACATACAAGCATCAGCAAAGCATCAAATACAGCACGACAACTACAACTGACAATGCATACTAGTAAGAGTACTAATAAATACTAGCAAGGGCTAATAGCACTTATCGCATCAATGGGGTAAATACCTAGGGAAAGTAGTAAGAGTTAACAAAACGTGCGATCAATACAGGATAATTGTAAGGGGATAGAAGAAGAGCACAGGAAGTGCATGTTAGGTGTTATAAGAGAAAGTGTTCTCGGAAAAGATATGTTTTCAACAGCTTCTTGAAGTTAGAGAGAGACGCGCCCCTGCTCTGATGGCATGTGGTATCTTGTTCCTCAATCGTGGTGTCACAGATGAGAATAGCCGTGGCTGAAATTGCTGTGTGTGAAGTGATGACAGAGCCAGCATTCGTTGGAGGAGCGTAGTGGACGAGAAGGTACATGAACTTGTATTATGGACTTTAGATCGATTGGTGTAGACCCAGTAATTCAATCAGGACAATGTTGTCAAAGACTGATAATGCAAAGTTATATTTGGCGGTATGGCCCTGTTCTGAGATCTCCCTGCCCATCCACGCACCTACGTGGAAAGCCATAAAGGTAGGGAGAGCACCTCCCTGCCCGTCCATGTGCATACATGGAAAGCCCGAGGCAGAGAGCCGCAGTAAAGAACCCCGTACAGCACAGAGCAGGCATGCAATTTACATGATCAATCAGATACTAGATGGGCACTGAAGCATGGTGTTAAACGGGCCTGGGGCTGAAGACGGTACTGTTTATCATCAGGATGCAGCCTCTGCTGCTCTGTGTCACACACATGCACACGCACGAACAGTGGCAAGCGCAGAGATAGGTCGTGGACACGTTCAAATGAAGGTAACTCCAAGCCACTGCAGAATGTGCAACAAAACCTCAAGAGTAACAGACAACTTTGTCGATACATCTATTAAATGAGCATAACATGTAGAAGAGGTTAATTGATCCGCTCTGTCCATCTCTCTCATCCTCTTATTAAAAGCACACCGTGCCAACGCTAGCTTGGCAAAGCTAGATGTACTGCAAGCTAAATGACAGCTGTCTGAAGTCTAAATGTTAAACTTAGATTTCCATGTATCTTCAATATGCACATTGTTACCTGCACTGAATCATGCAGACGCAGAGGGAAGGAGGAAAGGAGCTAGCTTCCTGAACTGCGTCTGAGTGGCTCTATCTGCGCACAGCAACATGACGCCCATAGTGCAACAGTGCGGCGGCACATGTTGCACATCAATTCTCCGATATGCTTCCGATAATGATATATGCCCGTTCGGCTAATACTTATCGGATCGATAATTATTGTGCATCCCTATCAGAAACAGCCTGAAAGGTGGAGCTGGGGTGGCAGTGGGTTATGAGCTTTGCATGGGAAGCAGTGAAGACAGGCGGGTAGGCTATGGCTTAAATAGGCGCCTTGTCTGGAATTTGCCAATGAATTCTAAGAGAGGAATCAGCTGAGCTTTCAGCTGATGTGCTGCTGAAGTGTATGCTGGAATGAGCGGAGCTTGACTTTGTTGCCTGCCTGAACTAACGTTATGCTTGATTAGCTCTGTATGCAGCATTACTGACTAGAATTTGATTCGGGAGGCCTTGGGTAGCCCCTGGAGGTCACTGAGTAATGGAGTGACATGCATCCTTTTGGGTTGAGGGAACCATATTGTCATTAACGTTACTACTAACGTTACAGATGTTAGAGTTATCTAGTAAGTTTGCTAACATCAACTCTAGATTCATAGCTAGCAGTTAACTTCTGTCTGTAAAACCACTGACTGACAACTTTGCTAACACAGCCATGATATCCATACTGGGAATACAGAGCTAGCTTTTTCCAAATAACTTAAATTGAACATGCTATTGTTTTTGCTTCTTGTTATAGCTTGCTGGCTGAAGAGTTTTCAATCTTACATAGTCCCAGTACCACTTGCCCCAGGCCTGAAGTTGCAGTGATGCTATTCTTGCTAATAGAAGTCAGTGTACCATCAAAATGACTTTCAAGCTGTAATTTTTAAGATAAAAATATTACGTAATGTTGCTTTAACTTGAAGTTACTCGTAAGTCAAGTGTTTAAAGACACCTCTAAATAATTCCTCAAGTATTGGCTTGCAGTTCCCTATGATGGAACCATAGTGTCAGGTATTGTTTAACAGAACCCAGCAGTAGACTTGAGACAGCAGTACGTTCAAACAATTTATTTGAAGAAGTTTCAATAAGGTAGGGGCAGGGAGAATCGGTAGTGTGGCTGGCTTAAAGGTCAGGCTGGAAAGGCAAGCAGAGCACCAAGAGATGACTGTAGCATGTGGGCCTACAGGGAAGCGGACAGGAACGAGCACTTCGGTTTGAGATTTTCCAAGATAGGAAAACCTGAGAATAGATAAAAAATAGAAAGTAACAAAATACAAACATTCACACACTGATCTCCCAGCCTGCTGGGATTTTGTGACACGTAAGGCATTCCTATATTAGGGGTTGATACAAATCATCATGCTTAACACTGCGTCCTAACTGAATGCAAGCGCCCGACTATCGTGTTATCGGACGCTCTCTATCCACACTGGATCCATGTCATGTAAACAAACCATGTACTACCAGCTGTGTGCTCCTGATCAGATGCCAGTGTTGTATTTTTTTAGGGTTGTCAGTGTTAACACGTTGAGAGCAAGTGTCGGCTCATTGTAACAGCTGGGCTGTGCTCTGTAGGACCGTTTTTAAATTAAGTCACTACATACTGTACATAACATGTACAGCCAAATGTGGAACACTGGAACACAAGGGACTGGACCCAATTGCAAACAACAGAGGCAGATGAGATGCAGTTCAATCATTTGGTTGGATTGGATTGGTTTCTACTGAACTACATTCCCTGTTCCAAAGGAATCATAGGGGCATAAACCAAATCCAAATTCAACGGTAACTACCAAAGCTATCTCCAGGCAAACTAAAAGCCCTCCCGGATTTGCTGACACAACATAATATAGTTATAAAACCTGCAGACAGAGGGTCAGCCATGTTGATCATGGACACACAGGACTAGAAGCCCAAAGACATCTACAGAATATAGCCTATTACCAACCACTCACAAAAACAATCTTCACCCAGACAACCAAAGGGATATTGGACATCACTGGACAAATGGTCCAGGCCAAATTCATATTGAAATCCCAGGCCACCTACCTGAAAGGGACCATGCCCTCCAAGCCCGATATTGCTACCTAGTTTCAAAGATAGTTCTGGACAGTTCCCTACAAGATTCCCCCGGGACGCCCAAGTTTCAGATTATGGGAGTGAATCATACGGAACAGCAGAACTTCTGGAACCTTTTCTCAACCCCCTTTGGACCAAACACCCGAGTTACATAAAGGGTATCCTACTAACTATCAATACCAATATTGATACAGAGATGGGGATGACAGTAGTGAAGAAGGTAATGGAAAACAATCCAGACCCCAGATGAACAGACTCCTTCCTGCTAGACCTATTGCTCATACCTGGATGACATTTGGGGGGTGAGGATCTACCACCTGTGTCTAAATAGGCTATCCACTGCAGCATTAGTTTTGATGATCATTTAACCCAAAGTTCACAGTCTATATAGCCTTGCTATACTGGCTAATGAAAATGAATGCACATGCAGCGTTTATGCATGTTTACTTTCAGTAAATGGACTGATGTCAGATAATTACCAGAATCAGGCATGCATTGTGCAAGCTTAATGCCTGTTTTTAGCACATGTCTTGCCAATAGCAACATAGAATGTTTATCTAAACTCATGAAATATATAGCATGTAAATGACTGCGCTCTCTAAAGGGGTCATTTTTACCTGCTGGCGCTTATACTGTAGATTCTGTAGGTATTTTTAAATCTGGTTTTATCTTGACAATTAGGCGATGCTAAATAACACACTTTCTAAATAACAAGTCCCCCAGTCTTTGACTTTTGTCAAAGACTTTTGTCAAAGACTGGGGGACTTCTATTAAAACAAAGATAATACAGCTGAAAAACGGGGGGTGGGGGGCACAAACACCGCACAAAGAGACACCACAGAGACGCCACAGAGAAAGGACAACACCTGCAAGAGAATGGGGATGGGGGGTGGGAACAACAGGAAATAGCAGAGGAAAACACCAATTGCAGAAAGCAACGAAACCTGCAAGAGAACGGGGAGGGGGGCCTGGGGTGGAGAAAACAAACAAACAACAAAAAAAACAAAGAGACAACCAGCTGAACAACAGCAATAAACAGCTGACAGAAGAAAACAACTGAGGGAGAAATGAGAAGGAGAAACAGTCAAGCAAAATAAATAAATAACACGGCACAGCCATGGGCGACAGGCAGGCAAGAACCCCAGTAGCCAGTAGGGCTGGGACAAAATATCGACTCCCAGACGCACTGCGATGTGAACGCGGAAGTCCCCCACCCCAACAAATGCCAAAAAATAAACCATCCAAATGCCAATCGATAATGCAAAGCCGACAGAACGCAAAAGACGGAACCCACACAACAAAGACCAGTGCCCCCCTGTTCCCGGCACACCACCACCGCGGAACGAACAACCAAACCACCAAAACGCCACACAATCAAACCGAAAGCCAGCTGAGAAAGACACCAGCAGCAAGTCCCAGCCCGGCACAGCTCTGCCCTGCGCACACACTGCTCATCTACCAACTAACTTTGTGCTTCAGTCTCCAGAGGAGTCAGACAACTGGCCATCAGAGAAATGAGGGACCACGGATCGGAGGCCAACAAAGCAAACCAGGGACGCAAACTAGTCCCTCCAAGCCAACCAGGAGATGCCTCCCCTGGACTCTGCTGTGTCGTCTTTGTTTGAGCATGTGTAATCCATCAAATAATTGTGCGTTTTTGGTTTGGACATTCCAACCTGGGATTTAGCCAATTGTTTAGCCATTGTGTTTTTGTAGTGTTTTAGGTCACGCTTGAATTGCTTGTTGATCTTGATATCTTCCTTTAGTTTTTAATTTGTGTCCAGTATATGTTTAATTTGGCCCTGTAATATTTGCGCAGGGTTTGTCCTGTCACGTTAAAGCCTGCCTCCAGTAAAAGATTGGTTTATAAAGAGAATAATCAAATTAAGAGAGCACTTCTTTATTGATGTTGCTGAATAGCTTGCAAGCCATGTAGGCAGATGACGATCCTACTTGGTCAATTGTTTCCCTAATTGGAAGAAACAGCTGTCAACGTGCACAACTCCAGGGGCCACATTTATAACTGTTCAAAAAAAGGTCTTGAAATGTGCAAACGCAACTTAATGAATAATTGATAATGAATAAATTGGGATGAGGAAATGAGCGTAAATTTAGGGAAAATTTGACTCATTCGTATGAACATTTTGGAAAAGCGAAATTGCAGACGCAGATGGAGTGGTGAATTGAAGTCAGATTGTATAAGGATGACTCACACATTTAATATTACTTCATAACAAATGTTAATTTTAGATCCACCTTATCATTAAAAATAAAACTAGTAGTTTTATTTGTTGCATACTTGTTCTTGTAGGGAGCCATAACTATTCCATAAGCACCTTTCAATTTGGAAAGATTTAAGCCAAATCAAAGTCAACTCAATATTTCTTCAGCGTAGTCTCACTATCAATTTCCCTACCCATGGTGCGCAGAGGAGAGGGTTGGACTGTACTGATGAAATCATCATTGTTTGTAGACAGCAAAGATTACATCAAATAGTGTACACACACTCGATTCACCAACTGCACATGTCTGGATATAAATCAAGCGATCGCTTTCGCACAGTCGCTACACTCCAGCACGTGGCCACCCTTCCGGTCACAGCGTTCCAACCAGTGTAACTGCATAACTGACAGATGACATTTAGCGCAGCGCCAACGGTGTGTGTGTGTATGTGTGTGTAACCATAGCGACAAAACGATGATGGAATGCGATCTGTCAGTCAAGAACATTATCCAAAACTTTACTCCAGACAGACGGGTGTGGGAGTTTTTTACCTTTAGATGCAGAACAGGCTGTCACCTGTCACTTGAACAGACTGCTGAAAAAGACAGTTAAACATCTGAACGCAACTTTTGTGGAACTACAGTCTGAGTTGTCTAGTACCGTTAGCAGCGTGACTGTGAAGTGGGCTCAGATAATGCTGATTGATTGGATGGAGTACATGCACTCTTAAGTTTTGTTTCAAATTACCTATAAAATGCTACTGTTAAAAACCACCAAACTGATCCCAAACCAGCCCAAATTTTGTCCACATGCCCAAACAAATTTTGACCCGCACAGTCAAAATCAAAACAGCCCAATTTAGGCAGGAACCCGCCCAATCTGGCAACTGGGTCCAGCCATTGAGCTGAGGGGCGGTGAAGGAGCGAGGATGGTTATGACCAACTAGCGTGACCCCGGATGCTCTCTGCCTCTTTAGCAGCAGACCTCTAGTGTCAACCAGGGTCCAGAAGCAGCCTTGCTCACCTCCTTTTTTTCTTCCTCTGTCTTGGTTATGGAGTTCATTACCAGCTTGGTGAGGGAAGAAGCAAGCAGCGCAACGTTATTATGGATGGCTGAGTTCTGGAAGTCGCATTGGTGAGATTTTTGGTGAGCCAGCTGCTGGGCGCTGGATGAAGCGAAAGCAGTGCGCCGTCCAGGCGCTGTCTCCTCTGGCTTCACGCTGAAGTGGTGAGGTTGGGCTCAAGGGGGTGCACGGGGGGAAAGCACACATTCGCGATAGGGATGTAGGTGTAGATTGGAGCGCTCAGAGCCTTGAGATCACTACCCGCACACCCCTTATAGCGCTTGATGAGGGTGGACGCGTGGTCATCTTGTCCGGTGGGGCGAGCTCCTGAGCTGCGGGACGAGCAGGTGCATTTGTGCGGCAGCCCTCTGGATGATGGACAGATGTTGCCATCATCTTGTCCCGCTCTGATGGTCTTCTTGCAAGCAATGCTGATAGGAACATTTTTCTTTTGCTCTTTAGTTGCTTTTTAGAGTACTGAATTAAAATGGGAGCAGATTCCCAGGTTTCACGGCTACTTATACACAGGCTCACACCGTGGTTGTGACCCATCCTGCTAATGGGCATAGACAAATCTCATCAGTGCTGCGCGTGTGCGCAAGGGATTACCAGGAGCCATGTTGGCCCAGCTTGGACTTAAGGCTGCTACTAAAGGTCCGGTCTGGATAAAGTGGGACTCATGTTGGCCAAGCAATGGAAAACAGAGACTGTTGAATCCACATCTTTACAGAAAACTGCCCTATCAACACCCCAGATCAAGCACTCGGCAGGTGGTCCATATTCTTAGGTGTCAGCACAAGACTCCAGCAGTATGAGAGGAGGTGGGCTGTTTCAAAGTGATGATGCTTGGTGCTCAAACACAGTCAAGATGGACCAAATGTCAAACTTTTTAATGTGAAGATGAAACCATATTATCATCTTGTTGTTGCTGTTTTTTTTTATTTGCAGATGCAAATTCAAAAAATGCACTGCATATAAAGTGTGGCAAGAATCTCATTTATTATATTCAGTCTAGCTTACCATTTCATTATCATCCAAAACATTTAGCTACGCTCACACTGCTGAGCCTCTGGTGAAAGATACACAAACAGTTATTGAAAAGGGGCAGGGGAGCTAACTCCGATGTATCACGTCAGCTAAATGCATGCAGTGTGGTGCTATTTTGCACTATATGCATTATACTACCTATTTATGGTCATGTGGAATCTCAGATTGCCGAGCAACATAGATGATCAATCTCCACCTTGGTCAGGAGTGGGAATATCTTCAATAGACTACTACTCATTTGTATATGAAAAACCACCAATTGGAAGTGAAACAGAGCAGAAAGAGCAAATAAAATATTTACCTTACCTCTAGATTAGGGGCGATTTTAGACCATTTTAGGGGTGCTTCAGGGTTTATTGTCCCTAAATGCTGACATTTGAGTTTCAATTGTTTTATAATGATCCGCGACCGGTCCAGATGTGGCCCCTATCAACTTGGACTGATCCTCATTTTTGCTGAATTCTGATTTGCTCAGTGGCGCCGATCAAAGGAGTTTACTTTCCATCTGGGGAGAGTTTAATCCAAAACCTTTTACACCGGTTTGCTACGTTTTGTCAGGGCTGAACTCAGCCAGGTTTTTGTGACAAGTGCAACAGAGAAGAGGGCGAAAGAACGTCTATCTCCCTCGTTCTCCATTCTTCCTTTTACTTACTTCCTTAGCTTGTTGGCTAACAGCTGACTTGAATAACATAACATCCAGTGCAGCTGACCCGCCGCCCAGTCGGGCATTCACACCAAGGATGGTGCAGTCAGTACCGCAGCGTTACTTGGATTAGTAACTGTAATAATGTTTTGGAAATAGTAATCCATTAAACTACTAGTTACTGGGAAAATGAGTAAATGTAAAATGAGAAAAGTAATAGTACAGTTCTTGCCCAACACTGCTATAACAGTAGGCCTAGCTATGAAATTAGTTTTAATTTAATGTTAGAATTTTTGTATGTCGAATATTCAATAGAATAATAGATTATAGATAATACATTTAATAAAGATAATTTATACTCCACAAATTCTGTGCAACCAAAATAACCCTCAAAAACTCAATCAGCAACAGAAAACTACTTCCTTAAAAGAGAAAGCAAGCACGTAACAACATTTAACTGAAAACACAAGACTGAACATTTAACTTAGGGAAACAATTTTAACACCATCCCTCCGCGGGTGGAATAAACACGAGCCTACAGCTCCACACTGCTGTCTGACCCTAACTGGTCCACTGACCCCATAGGGGTCGTTTACACTTGGGACGTTGGGGACATGTCCCGACCACACGTTGAAATGGCTGATTTTGTCCACATCGATTTCTGAAAGCCTTAGTTATATATGTTCAGAAAAACAGCACCGACAAATGTAAACTAACAAATGAAAATGAAAAAAGTTTATTTGCACATTAAGAAAACATGCAACACAATATGGTTTTCCCGCAAATAAAAAAGACATTTCCCACCATAAATTGGAGCAGAAAATGTCTACAAAGTTCAGGAAATTACAAGTTTAATGCTCAAAACCCCCAGACACCCCCCATATATTTCTGCATCAAATATGTAATCCAAATAGTGCTAAAAATCTTCTTGTCTTGTTCTCGTGCATCATCACGTCTCATGACCTAAATATATCATCACGCCCCTAATCTGAGCCCTTATGTCCCCAGCACTTTTCAACACAAAGTGACGCCCTTGACTCACTCGCTACGCTCTGCACCACCTCCTCTCTAGTAGGCCTACTAATTCTCTTCACCGATTAGTGAACACTCTGCAAGTCATTGTATGCATGCTAAATTCTCATTAGGGGCTGAGCACCCCTAAATGTCTGATCCAAGAATCGCTCCTGCAATAGATGATATAATCTGGGGCTTGTGATAGTGAATGTTTGTTGTGGAAGCTACAGTGCTTCCTATGGACTTGCAACCACACCTTCAGTACACGTTCAGTAGTTCAGTCCCTTTAGTCCCTTCAGTGCAATATCACTCTTATTGTGTATCCCACATTAGCCACCAACACTGGTGGCTAATGTGGGATCCCTATTAAAGTGACTGCACCCAATCAGAAATTAAGGCAACACTCTGATTAAGCTATTTCCATCACTGCGTTGATTAACACCATCATCTTTTGCATGACAATTATTTGCATTTGTCAACCCTCTATATACTGACACTGTTTTTCAGTATTATTTTTCTAGCTGACATTGTAAATATAATTAAATAGTATAGATGTCTCATGTGGCCTTAGTTGACATGTGCTCATTGGCATTAAGTCTGATCACCAGTGTAATTGTTTCTAGATTGATTAAGTTACATTGTCCATTAGGCATTAACTGTATATTATTTGTCTTCCCACTGAATGTTACTGCAAATATTGTAATTTTAGTTAAGAACATAATCAAACTAATCATAGCAAACCCTGGTGTTTCAGACACATTTTTTTTGTCACATTGCGGAAGTATGTGCATAATAACACAGGTGTTACAATGAATGTAAAAGTGTAGTCTTACTAGTATAGAGAAATTATAAATATTTTGTCAGGTTACAATTGCCTATAATGATCTAAAAGGATAAGGCTGATGATATTCTATATGTAACCTGGCCCGAAAGAGGGCTCGGCCAAACTGGATTATTCAAGAATGATCGACAACATCACCTTGGGGACTTTCACCCAAAGATTTAACTCAAGTGGGCACATTTCCTCTAAGTGTCTGCGTCTAGTTTCATAGTGGTGTTTAATGTTTCCACATTTGACAATCACAACAGACTCTGTGCAAATGAGGCCTGGTAGAGCTTGTCGCAGGAAGAATAAATGCATACTTTTTTGTCCACTCATCTCAGAAGACTTGGCTTTCACTCTCAACTTTTGTAATTATAATTAATAAACGCCATCTTCCATCTTGTGGACCTGTGCGCATCGGTCATCTTGCTTCTCTGCCACCTGTTTTTGCAACCTAGCAACACAGTCGCAGGACCCACACAGCTCTACAGAGCAGGCCTCGTTCTGCCTGTTAAAAAATCCTTAACTGATGAGATAAATATGGTTATTATATATATATATATATATATATATATATATATATATATATATATATATATATATATATATTTCCCAATTATCTCAAATATATACATATATTTCCCAGTTATCTCAAAAGGCTTCACAGTCCCAACTTTTACTCGCGGAACGGCGTTTCCATGTGTGTGTCCCCATTTCCACCTCTATTCATATGGAGACCCATAAATCATTATGTGAGTTTTGATTGTGACACTGTAAATAGTAACATTGTCAAAATGTGACACTATTTAAAGCCATACGTTTTATACAAATTTAGTTTATTGTCATATGATTACAGAAAGCTCGCTCTTACTGCTGATATTTTGATAAAATGCTTTTATATAATCATTCATATTTAGACTTTTCACACATTTGTACTTTGCATTTTCTAAAGCAGAAATTTGTAGTTTGCTGTACGTTTACAAAGTGAGATAAAAGCTGCATTTAAAATGCTTGAGCTCAATAATGGTTTGACCATTACACGGTTCAGCAGTGGTTGTATCACTCATCCAAGTAATGCAGTCTGGGGAGAAAAAAACAACTCTTGACACATTTATATAGTGCACAATGCCGTTATTATGGGGGACAAAGCACCTGTGAGGACAGGTTATGTTCAGCTGGGCATTCGATTTTCCCTTTCCTAATAAACTATAGTCTGCTGTTATGATAGTCCCAGTCCCCTGTGGGTGTTCAGTGCCTTGCCTGTGGTTTAGGTCAGCGAAATAGTCAACGATGGCTGTGGCCCTGTCTCAGCAGGGAGTCGAACTTTCCCACTGACACAGCAACGCTGATTTTCTCCTCACTGAAGAGGTGAACTCCATTCGCTTCCTGAGTAATTACACTCATTATCTTCCCTGCTAGCTACGAATTGGGGTGGTGGTGGTAGTGGGGGGGGAGGGGGGGCTGCTCAATAAGGCAGAGATATTGACGTTCTGAATCTAAAGCGGAAGCTGCAGAATGTAATGCAAAACTACTGAAGTGGCTAGTTTTATGGTGTCAGTAAATAAGTTATACTTACTACAATGTTTGACTGGTCTGGTGTGATACATTTGAAGACCCTATGTTTTTTAATCTGACTAATAAGCAGGAAACGTAGAGGTTGACTAATGTCTTGCCATCTCACTCCTCAGGGTGGACACAGTTTCTGCTTCAGTAGCACCAACACAGTATGAGGCCTCTAGCATAAATATTTGAATTCAACTAGTATTTACTTATGTCATTCACCATTTTCATCACCATTTCCCATTAAATGACCAGTGGGGAATATGGAGCTGGCAAAAGAGACTGAAGTGAAGCAATAAATTCCTCTTCCTGTCAGTATCCATGTTACCGTGGCTAATGCCTGACAGCCTCTGGGCCAAGAGCAAGCCGTGTTACACAAGCACTCTGCCATGGAGAGAGCTGCTTTATCATACAGTAAGCAGCAGGGAGAGAGGGAGCCACAGGAGGAGTATAGATTTATATTCTGTACATTGTTATGAGTGAACACAGATGGGGTTCTCCCTATAGGAGGATGTGATGAGAGTAGGAATTGGAATAAATGTCCCCATCTGTGGTAGATCTATGAGGCTCCTTTTCCTTTCATGTCTCTGTGTTATATTTGCTTTTATGTTGTTAGTGGGTTTGTCCTGTGTGGCCTTGCACCTTTCTCTGACGTCCTTCCATCATTGTGAATTTCAGCATTCTCATTTTTTCTATTTATCTGTCAGTTCTTTTTGTCTTTTTTACTTATTTCAGATTTATTGTTTTCTTCATGGCTTTTTTAGGGCTGTCAGTATTAATGCGTTAATTGCGATGAGATTAAGGGCCAAGTGTCAAATATTCTTATTTTACACTGTCACTGGTGCTGTTACCAAAGAATCTTGGCTAAAAAGATCTTTGGCTGCTACTATTTTGACCCTTTGATGCACCCTTACTTGTTGTTAAGCTGCCACAGACACTTCCTAACTCCTGCTGCAGCCATGGAGATAAACAACAACACAATCCCGAATGACGCGTTTTACTTTAAGAAACTCCCAGACGGCTCCATTGACAAGTCAAAAGCAGTATGCACCTTGTGTGACATGGAATTAAAATATCACCAAAGTACTTCGAGCTTAAGCTAATGTTACCATCAAGCATGCAGCTAGTACAGCTAATCAGGTTGATGGTAGCGGACTGAGGAAAAGGCATTTGGGGGAATGTGCAGGTCATGCACTTTGTCGTTGTTGTTTCATGCATACGTACTTAAAGCAAGTGCTGTCTCATTGCTTTTAACTGCACAACAGCTGAAAAATAATGTAGCTATGGAATATTTTGTTTGTAATGCACTTTATAATAACGTGTGTGCATTTTGTACACGCACTTCTGCTGTAGGATTTTTGAAAGCAAACTTAAGGAAGACTATATTTCATTTACATAGTTATTATCATTGTAAATACAGACTTAAAACAGTTAAGAGATATAATAATAATAATAATAATAATAATAATAATTTGAATCATGTGATAAAACATGCGATTAATCGCGATTAACTATTGAAATTCAGCGATTAATCGCGATTAAGAAAAAAATTATCGTTTGACAGCCATACTTTTTTTACATGGTGCAATGGATGTATCTTGGTCTGAGGAATATGACTACAGAATTGCCATGGAGGTCAATAGGTCTCATCTCTTTCTATTCAACATCCTTTCACAACATTTATACATCGCATTTACATGTATGAAATACCTGCAATTATTGGCTCTTATTTGCTTTGTTGCTCTTGGTGTAGTCATGGACTCAGACATGAATTTAAGCAGCCTCATTAAGACAATTACAAAGTCTACTATCACCTGAAGAATATATCAAGGATTAAAGGACTTAGGTCTCAGCAGGACCTGGAAAAACTTATCCATGCATTTATCTTCAGTCGACTTGACTACTGTAACAGTGTCCTTACAGGGCTCCCTAAGAAATCCATCAGACATCTGCAGCTGATTCAGAACGCTGCTGCTCGAGTCCTCACTAAGACCAAAAAGGTGGATCACATCACTCCAGTTCTGAGATCTCACATTGGCTTCCAGTATGTCAAATAATTGATTTCAAAATCCTGCTGTTGGTTTATAAAGTACTGAATGGTTTCTGATCTTCTGGTTTTGAACCATCCAGACCTCGCAGGTCTGCTCTCTGTCCCCAAACTAAACATGGAGAAGCAGCGTTGTTTTTTTTTGTGCTCCATATATCTGGAACAAACTCCCAGAAAACTGTAGGTCTGCTGAAACTGTCAGTTCTTTTAAATCAAGACTGAAGACTTTTCTTTTTACCACTGCCTTTAATTAGATCAAATGTAAGGCTGTAGATTAATGTCGTGCACTGCACTGTGACTTTTACTGCTCTGTTTTACCATGTTTCTGTTTCCTATTTAACTGTTTAAAATGTAACTTATCCTGTTTTATTTTCTATTTCACACTTTTAAAATTTATATTTTAATGTTCAATTTCTCTTTGTTGGTTTTATGTTTCATGTAAAGCCCTTTGAATTACTTTGTTGTTGAAATGTGTTTTACAAATAAACTTGCCTTGCCTTGTTATTTACACAGAGAAGGTCTCAAAGTAGTCCAGTATAATAGTTATATATAATGTTGTTACAGTAGATTATGGGGTACAGTGCAGGATCACTTTGCCATTAGTTATAATTCTAGAAATAAATACTAACTGATTACATATTTTGCATCTTTCATGAAATACTTGAAAAGAATTACAGCCAAGATACAAGGCAATTAAACACTGAGGGGACAAATGCCACTCTGCGTGCTCCCTGGCACAGTTGTCATCCAGAAATAGATCTGGATCTCACTGCCTCCCTTTTCACCCCGTCAGACAAATAACAAACCTTGCCAGTTCGATCAGGCCTAACCTGGCCTGTTGCAAACAAGCAACCTCATGCAGCACAAATATTGGATATATTCCAGGTTATTGACACTGTGGGCAGGTTATCAAGTTTTGTTTGCTTAGATTACTGGCACAGTGGCAGAATATCTAGTGGAAAACAATGGAGTTTTGTAGCAGCAGTTTTTTAAAATTGAATGCAGAGTATACACTTATTCCTTTGTACTTTGACCCTGCTTCAGTTGATGATGCCACTCCTTGCCTTATATTTGGCTAACAAATGCAGAAAATGTATAAAAAATGGTACATTCTGTCAGTTTAAAATCAATTGAAGAGCACTTCAAATATCATACTTTACACAATGGATTTAGGAAGTCAATTAACCCCTCACTAAGCCTTCCCCTTATTAATGCCTTTCAAGTTTTCCATTCTAGCGTGGCACACATGCATCTTACAAAAATCAGCTAAGTATTATCAGGAAAAATAACCTTAAATTAAAAACATTGTGTTAGTTTTCATATTCCAAATAGTATTCAGTAACAATATTTCACTTTTAAAAGAGGAAAGGCTTTGAGTTTAACAGATAAATTTGGCAAATGTAAGCCTTTTTGGGGTAACAAGTTTGGGGTTTCTGGAGTGTAAAAATTCCCGAAATCCAATGAAGTGCATGACATATCCTGTACTGTTACCATACACCATGACTTGATCCAACACAAGGGATGTTTCAGTCTGCACAAAGTTTTTCTTTTTTCCCCCCCACATCAATTGTAATCCTAGAAAATAACGTAGTTAATGCTGGGGCAGGCAGCATTTTTGTTATATTTGTCAGCAATCAATAAATCAAATGCTCTGACAAAAAAATTTTAAAATCCGATACCTGTGGCTGTTGCAGGACTGTAATAAGTACGGCCAATCATTTTGTTGGAGAGAAAACCTCAGCTGGGCCAGATGTCTGTAGGTATTTTCAAACACTTTTAGTTTCCATTTAATAAAATACTTGAGACCAACAGAGTTCAATGTAAAGAAGGTTTACTGAAAATTCAACACAGAGTAGATGTGAATCCGAGCTGATCCCAGGAGCAACTGATCAGGCTTCGTACTACATTAATTTATCCTCTTAATATACCCTCTTACACCTGTCCTTATGTGGGCCTTATTGCAAGGTCCACCTTTCCTAACAATATTATTTACATAACTTGCTCATTTGAGATCAATTTTGCCACTAACACCCTTGGTGCAATCTGGAGAAAATGGTGTAATTTCCCTGTTTCACACCATAAAAAATAAAAGCTTTATTGCAATCAACCAAAAGACATGTTACTTGTTATCAGTGTTTCTTCAAGGGCAATAGCCAATGTACAAACTCAAGGATCAAGACAACTGTTATCAGTCCTAAATGCCCGGCTGTGAGCACTCGTGTGTGGGTGTGTATGTTTTCCTTGTTGGATGTCAGTGTGTTCCTTGTAGGAATGTCAAGGCTATATGCTGCAAGCTAAAGTTTGCATCTAATAACATACTGTTTGATGACATATCAAACAATGGTTAACAAGATCCATTATACTGTATTACAGTAATGATTTGCATTTCAACCATGGTTGAAATTATTTGCAACGTTTGCTCCAAATGAAATGATTGGCTGGCCTACCTGCCTGTCTACCTACCTATTGTATTACCTACCTGTGCGCAGGTTCTGCCTGTCCTCTGTTTTGTGAATCTGCTATTACAGAGGCCAATATGAGACCTGATCATTGATTAAAATGTACCTGACACAATGAACAGCTGTAAACTACTAAATCTGCTTCTTTAACCAAATAATTAAGGTTCTGGTTAAAAAGAAACGTTTATAAGCTTTAATTATTGATATGGTATGAATGTAAGTTTACCGGGAGAATTCAACTCCTGACACTGACCAGATGCAATGAGCTAGAGAGAAGAACTATCACAACTAGGACTACAGATATTGATTATTTTAGTTATAGAATATTCTACAATGTTATTTCATTGAGTAATCTGATAAGAAATACTTTTGCTTGCGCCCCCGGTACTCAGCTATGTAACTCATATCACTGTAACATTACAACCCAAACTCACAAACTAGTCAGAGAACAATAACAATAAATGCACGGTTATACATTAACAACAAAAAATTGAGCCTTACCTTTGCTAGCCTTCATCTCAACTAGCAATCATGTAAAAACCTAACATTACCGTCACGCTGTTTTGGGTCCGCTCTGTGGACTCGATGCGTAGAGGGGATGCTTTCTGCTCAGATGCTGAAGCCTTGCTGTTGCGCTGTTGTGGTAGGCTAGTTCCTTTTTACAGTAGACACACGGTCAGAGTTGTTCTTTTCTTTTAGCGTGAGATGATCCCAATACTACTTTCTCTTGCCTGTCTCTTCTTCATCCCTCGCTATTTTCTCTCTCTCTTCGCCATCAATTCACGTTGTCTTCACTTGTCCACAGTGTAAGCGCGTTGTGCGGCAGTAATAGTCATCTGTGCGAAACAGTGCGCTGCATATAGTTATATGGATTAAATGATGCATTGATGCACAGAATTTGCATGGATGCTTTTTAGTAATTGAGTTATTGAAGTTTCTCGATGAATCGTGTCAGACCCTAATCACAACTACAGAAAACCTTGTGGTTGTACAGTGGTGTTAGAGAGTTAAGTTTCTTCTCTCACAAAATATCTTTGACCAAGAGGACTTTCACGAGACAACAGATAGCTTTAATATTGCCCCGTTATCAAGTTATTCTTGGAATTGACATTAATTACCGACAACTCATATGATCTGAAGCCGGAAATGTTGATCCTATGGATCTGGACAAACATTTGCTTGGCATTTGCTGGGCATTTGCTAGGCTGGGATTGGATGGGAGGGGTTTAGTGAAAGGTCACTTCAGAAATCCTTTTAGACCAGTGCAGGTTCAAGTGAAGACAATTTTATTTCGACCAGGAAAGTAGGGCTGAACGATTTTGGAAAATAATCTAGTTGCGATTTTTTTAAAACCAATATTGCGATTTAATATGCGATAAATTTTTATGCTCTTTAACTTCTGTATTATTCAAAACAGACAAGCAGTAAATCAGTTTATAGTATGACCATCATAATATTACATCGCTTAAACATAAACTGTTCTTTCTCATGGGTCAGGCCTGTGTTGTGATGAAATTAGGTGATGCATGAATTTCATGAATTATGGTGGAGAAGAATTATCAAATTTTAATAATATGAGAAAGATAATTTGAGAGTCAAGTCATGGCATTAAATAATATGATATATCATCAGGTCGGCTTACCTACAGACCACAAGAAAAACGTTTACCACAGTGTATTATACAGTGAGCGCTCAATACAAAACCCACAGTTCAACTGCCAATTAATGTGTCTGCAGACTGGTTTATTCTTGGGTTTCATGTTACCAGAGTGTAATCGCAGCCTTTGCGATTAGAAAATCTCGTTTTATCACATCGCGGTAATATCGCAAATTCAATTAATCGTTTAGCCCTAAAGGACAGACACATCAGGGACTGAATATGTGTCCATCTATGTATGGGGCAGTCTCTCTAATCATACTGCCACATTGCTGGCCAAAATCAATATGCGTAATTATTCTGTCTGTATGATGACAAAGCCGAGGGCTGGTTAGATCAAGAGAAATATTGTGCCTTTTCATAAGGAGGAGTTTCATAGGATTGGACAACAAAGACTATGACTGGCCAAACAATTGCATGGCATCTTTTTGCGCCAGCACAATTTATCTAAGTCAATGAAAGCCCTGTAATGTATTGATTCTGTCAGTCACTGCTACACTGTGGATAATCAATGAACAATAGCATATGAAAATGAAGGTTTTGCTTTCAGTCTATTCACCCAAAATATTAAGATGCATGTTCTTTGGTTTATGTGGGTTGGATTGCTCCCTGTGACAGTGCACATGCTATACCTCTATTGTTTTCACTCCATTTAGCCATGTGGTATGTGTGCTACCTCTTTCTTTTTGTCAGCAGATTTCTGGAATTTAAAGCGGCCTCTTTTTGAAGTCTGTATTGGATGTGACACATTTGGAAAGGCTCTTTTCACAAGGGTTTTTGTGAGCCCACAACCAACATCTTAGAACTGTCATTTTAAAAGAGCCTGACCCTATTGTCATCCCCACTCTATTCTCATCTACACCTGTGTTTTTCTTTCTCTTTTCCCTACATCTATTCATTTCCCCATTATGCCATCTGTCCTCCCATTTTCTCTCATCCTCTTCCCCTTTCTTCCCTCCCCTGCCATTCATTACTGTTCTCTGTGACACGTACCTGGTGGCAGTCTCTCATCCTCTATTCCATTGGGAGAAAGATAAAGCAACAAAGCACAGCATGGTTGGAGCTGTGTTTTGCTGTGTGTGCTCATTCGTTCACATTTAATCATCCACAATGGCAGTGACCATCATTCCCAATTTCCTCAATCACTGGGCTGACACTACAGCGATAGTAAAGCTGTAGCTTTATGCATGCTGATAAAAATATTACAAGACAACAATGCCTTTCTGTCTCTCATGTCTTACTCCAGCTGTAGTTGCATTATACTTGAACAGAAAATTCATTTTCCTGAGTGTTTGAATAACAAAAATACATAAATCCCAAACCAACACATGAGCTGCTCCAATAAGTATATGAGAACTGGAAATTGCAGAGCCAGACTTTAAAAGTACAAATGTCCACACAGCCACATTATAAATTAAATCGCTACATTACGTGTTCATTGATGAAAGGACAGAACAGTTTACTTTACTTTCTGAGAGACGGGTTTGAGGAACATGGTAAATATGATTAAATATATGCTTTGCGTTAGGATGTCTGGATGGCAGTGAGGTAAAAATGCTTTCTACCTAGCTGGACACATTGGTGGCTGTTTGTTGGTGAGAAGCATTTTGTAGCTTTTTTCTTTTTTAGCCATGCTAGTGTCATGGCTCTGGGGATGGCAATGCCACCGTGAAGTTGACATTTGTGGTTTTGACTGAAATGTCTTATCTATTTGAAGGATTGCCAATAAATGAGGTACGTACATTTAAGCCCCACCTCAGGATAAAGTGCCATTTTGTTGACAGGACTGACATTCCCATCAGCCTCAGCAGGACTTTTAATATATAAAACTCGAAAATGAGAATTACCAACTTTAACCAACTATCAACAAAAAGTTAGTATTTTTAAACATATGGTAAACTATATATTAACTGATCAAGTCATGTAGCTCAAGGTGGCCTTGCAGCGACACACGAATTTATTTATTTATTATTTATTTATTAAACAACTGAGCAGCTGTGACAGTGGAATTGTAGTCGTCACACATGTGCATCAGTACATACACAAGTCACAGAGAAAAATGCTTTAGGAGTTGCAAACTTGTAGATGTTTTCTCTCCCACAAACACAACACAACAGTTACAGCTTCTCAAATTCTTCATTACAGGCAAAAAAATCCCATTCTATGAACCACAAATGAAGAAACTCATGTATTTGCTACAGTAGCTGTATTGAAAATAGCACACATTCACACACTCATATACAAAAAAGTGTTCAGAGACCAGAGAACCCTTTTGGCCAATGAAGGAGCTCATTTGAGTGCCTATCCTCATCTATTGTTTTTCCAACCCACTTGAGATGAAACCATGCCCACTTCCCTATGATGAAAGGCTCAGCAGTATAATGCCAACTACAGTAGCTTGGAAAATGGTGACATTGGGCATTGAGGGTGGAGGCTATATTATGTGTAGCTCTAGAATGTATTCCAGAAAGCGGGAGTGAACGCTGAGATGAGGGAAGCTCTGTCAGTGCCAAATCCGTATCGCCTGCCAGATCCGTTCTGCACATGCGCAAAAGTCGGTCAAAGAAGGTTACCGCAAAATGATCCAACTAAATCTTTCAAATCATGATAACAAAATGTCTTTTAATCACTGGAGATTAAACTGTTCACTTTGATGTAATAGGAATATAATTAAGATATGAAAAAGTTTATTCAATAGTACATTTTTAAATTTTTAATAATGACAACAATCCAACAAAGTAGCAACACAAAGGAGGCTAACCCTTGCTGCTAGGCCGATGCGCACAGCTGTAGGGTTAGCTGGTCGACATGCATACTGACTTTAGGTTTAGGCACACACCCCTGTGATGGTTAGGGTTAGGGTAAAGGGCTTTGGGAAGCTGTCAATGCCTTTTATACTGGCATAGCTAACCCTAACCCTTTCCCACGCTGTCAGTCATTGCTTCAACAGTGATTTTTGCTCTCACATTAAAATATTAAACTACCACACTACTAAGCTCAGTATAAACCCTCTGCATGTCCTTCTTTTTATATAACACTGTGACTCTGCACACAAGACAGCTGTCAGTTTGTTAGAAAAATTCCACTAAAATGTTTATTGCACATGTGTAATCTTAGTTTAATTTGTAAAAAACGATAGCTTTAGACACGTAGCATCAATGAATAACTCCTATAATATTGGAGATTATATGTTAATATTTCTAAGTGAGCAGGATTGTGGTGCGGCTGTACAATGGACAGGCCAGGTGTCTGCAGGGTGGACTGCCGCTGAGTTGCCCCTCCACACATAGCAAGCTTGAAAACACGATTGACACAGCCAGGACTTGGTTTTTGGCGCCGGCTTTGTGTAGCCCAGAGACAATCCAGCAGCGAAAAGCCGCTCCGGATGAGGAGTGACCCAGAGAAGCAGCAGTGTGCTCACTGGGGAAACTACAAACCAACCGCAAGAAAAACACAGATGGTGGCTGAGATGAGCCCCCCCGAATTCACTCTGAGTGAATATGATAAAGTGCTATATAAATGTAATGCATTATTATTATTACAACCAAAGCTAGACATAATATAGCCTCTGTGATTGACTCAAACTGTTAAATCATAGTCCTTCAGAACTGAGCGAATATACAGATTCAAGCAGTTGCAGTTATTGACTTGAGTTTGTGCTAGAAAAATGTTGAAATGTTTGGGTTGAGAAAATATTAGAGCTGGGCAAGTTAACACATTATTATCACATTAACGCATTAATTAATTAACGCCGACAATTGTTTTATCTCATGTTAATGCAGTTTTATGATTATTATTATTAATTTGAAAGTCCGCTGCTCACTGGCTCTGAATACACATCCAGTCACACTATGGGTCACAGGAGGGGGCGGGATGTTGATCAACCTGCAAATCACCCACCCAAACAAGCAGTGACAACAAAATAGGCTACAGCTTACCTGATAGGCCATCATCTAGTTTTGCGTGGATGCTCTGCCGTGTGAATTCCCTCCTGTTGATGTCCTGATAACTGTTTAGCAGTTATCAGGACATCAGTAATAGATTCTGGAAACTCACATAAAGCGAGGATCAGTCTCACTTCCAATGATTTTGGCAGCGGGTGGGTGTGTGTGTGAGGTGAGCGCGACCGTAACAGTCTGACAGGAACGCAACCGCTCCGCCTGTCAGAATACCCACGCCTCCCTTCCTACACGCTGGCCTCTCATTGAAAATTTATTACAAGATACGTAAATCGCCTCCCGTGTGAAAAAGCCCTACACTTGCTACTGAACATAGACTGTTTAAAAATTTTAGTGTGCAACTCTCACTGTATGAATGCACATACTGATTTGCAGATGTGCACATTTTTTCATACACGTCTGTGAACCCTGATTTCCATATTTATCACTTACAGTCACCACCATTGTCAGTCATCATAGGATACACTAGTGAGAGAGTTCCATCACACGCTTCATTTTGTGATTCATTGTCAGCATTGTTAGGTAGCCAGCATCTGAATGAGTCATCATTATCAGCAAGTAGAGAGCAACCGTTCCCACAGTAATCACACAGGCTTCCCTGCTGGTTGGAATTGCTAATGGAGTTTCAGGTTCCTAATTTACAACCCTCCCTCCCTATGATAAAGCCTTCCCATAATGTCTTGCTATTCTAGATTCATGGGATTGTATTAAATGTTGAGAATGTCAAATGACAGTGTAAATGCCCCTAACTAAAGCTAATCAGGAAGGCCATTTATTACAACTAGATGTGTGTCCATTTCCTTGATTGTGCCAGATATGGAGCATGCACCCTTGGTTTAAAATATATGCTTTTGGGTTATCGACGAAAACATTTACCATGGAACATGGTCTGAATAGAGCAATTATTGGATGCTCTGTCCTCTTGCTGTTGTGAAACAGCAGTTTGAATAAGGGTCAAGATGTTGACTGCAAGTCTAACCTACAAAAAATAAAATGGTCATGTCAAGAGTACTTAGTGCACACTTTTTCTGGCATCCCTATATGTATAAGAGGCAAACAACCTGATATTGACACGGTGTGGCATAACTTTCCCGCTGACCGCTCCCCCTTGACCATCAATCACCAAGGCGGCCCATTTATCAAGTAGCCCATTGGTCCGGCCCCCTTGTGACACACAAACGTTTCTCCAATTTTAAAGCTGATATTGATGGATCACTGCTCTAGCCTCTTTGAGCCTTGTTGAGGCTGATATCCTTATTCATATGCTCACTGACTTGCCGTGGGCATAATTAAAGACACACCATTTCCATACGGGTTCAGAAAGACATTCCTCTATATGATTTGGGGAAAAAAGTGACGCTGATCAGTGTTGATTGTTGAAAAAACATAGTCCACACTTAAGCATATCAACAGATTGACAGTGAACCAAGAGGAAAGGAACTATGGGAATATGAGGGCACTCTTGTAACCTGTTACTTCATTCATTTAACCTGACATGATAACGTGGTAGCTGTATTCTTGTTGGGAGGATGAGATATTTTGTTTTCCCTAAACTAATCAGTATGTAACTATGATATTGTAATGACTGGTGAAAGGGCAGGCAAAGGACTCAATAGCACAACTCAGAAGCAGGATATTTCTTAAAGTTGTGGTATTTTACTTGCCTAAAAACAGGTTCAGTAGACAGGTGGTCAATAAACACAAAACACATGGAAGCAACGCTGGGATGCACACAAAATTATATAAGGTAGGCTTTACAGAGCACATAGAACACATAATTGCGTGTTATGTTGTGGTCTTAGTGTCTGTGTTGTGTACACCAACCATTCATATTAACTTTTGCCTTCAACTGTTCTCTAACTTTCTAAAAATGTGTTTCTCCTGACTTTGTTAACTTACGCGAGCTTTTCTATTATTGCACACAGATGAGGTTTCAGTTTTATGAAATCCCTTAAAGGAAAACAGATAACAGGCCACAGCCGATATTTTTAAGCAGTTTAAGGTTTTCCCTATGTGCATTGTTACCCACAATCACAACCATCAAAAATTGAAATAAAACTCCAAATCTGTGTTTCTTCTTTCACATAAAAATCTTACCTTGAATTTGGTGTATGATTTGACTAGCAGGCTTTGTGTACAAAATAACCTCTCTCTTGACTGCCCTTGAATTTCAACTGACAGTAATTTGATCCCCACAGCTTCTGTGAGTTTACTTAAAATCTACCAATGGTAGATGCTCTGCGTTAGTGTATGACAAGGTCATCCTGCAGATATCACAGGCACACCAAAGATTGGCATTACACAAGCTCATCTCAGCTCTCAAGGCTACTCATTCCTCTATGCATGATGACATCAAAGTAAAGAGCAGTATGTCAAAATCAAACAAGCCAGACAATCAGTGAAGCAAAGAAGGAAGTGTTCTGATGTACTTGCTGACAAGAGCTTTATCAGTTAGAAGGGGGTTCTGAATAGAACCAGTAGGTAGCCTCATTGTTTTCGTCTGCTAGACATGTCAAGTAAATACAGCTACAAATTAGCTTGGAATTAACAAATATTATTTTTCATCTGGCATGAATTACGTATTCTTGCATCTATTATAATCTGTCAACAGTACTGCAAGTTCTTCTGTCTCTCTACAATGACTGTAGATATTTTCATCATTTCATCCATTAGCTATAACTGTCTATCCTTTAGCTGACATTGGGCAAGAGGCGGGGTACTCCCTAGCAGGGTTGGACAGAGGACTGACAATTTTATGTCTGGACCACTAAATTAGGCTGCCCCATCTTGCATTTACCAGAATTGCCTAGAACCTCGAACCGTCTTGTTGTGAGGCAACAGTGCCAATCACTGCACCGTAAATTGTGTTTGTGTGTGGTTGTATTTGTGAAAACAACTAAAGTTTGGTGGACTTGTTCACTGAAAGCCCATTCAGACTGACATATTTTAATTTGATTTTGGTCAAACCCATGTTGGGCAGTAACAGGTTACAGTAAGAACTTTCTTCAGCAACAAGTAGTGTAGGGGATCTTCTGTAAGTCGAGCCTGTGAGCACTTTCGTGTTCTGCTTCTGTGGGCATTCCACATTCTTACTGCTTTTTTATTTAGAAAAGCAGGTATGCCGCAAGTATGAAAGTTTAAGTTACACATCTTTTTTTTGCTGGTTGAAAAGTCCAAGGCAATATATTTTTAAAAGGGGTACAGACAAGATGATTGGACAAAAGCCAAGCCCTAAGATTTTCTTTCTAAGGCTTGCTATTGGACAGCAGCCTTAATGGACAGGCAACATTCCAGCTCTAAGTGGTTTGACATCTTGCTGCCATAAATAAACGCTAACAGGGACGCTCTATTAGGCTAAACAAGGCTCTGTGTGTCCCTCCAAAGCCAGGAAGCGTCCTCCTAATGGTACACTAATGCCTTTATTGGATTACTCCAACATCTCCTATTCCAGTGCGTCACAACTATAGCATTCTGTTGGATTTGATGGAATGGAGATGGCCTGGGTGGGATTCATATCACCCAGGCCCAAGATGTCTTCAATTAAGAATATTTCCAGCTGAAGATTATACTCATCTCCGATTACTAAATGTAATCTTTTTGCCAACAGACACTGTGGATAGTTTGTACATTTGGAACTGATTTCATAACACGCTTAAGCTTTTAGATTTGCCAACATGCTTTTAGACTTGCCAACATATGGTCATAAGATTTACATGGCTCTCTGGATGGCTGCCTGGTATGGCAAATGAATAAGAGCACTTCACTCAGTCACTTTGGTTGAAAGTGTCCACAAAATTGCACTTATGGTTTCCATAATGTCAAAGTGTACTGAAAGTGGACACGAAAGAGAAGAGGATGAAAAGTTCAAATCTGCAAAACATTACAGTTTTTTTTTTAGAATTGGTAACACATTTCTTATTGTAATACAGTCAGCACAACAGGAGACAACATGGATTATGGAACCACTACCCAGACCCTGTGTATGCACTGTCCATTTTGCACATGTTTACATGCTATTATAAAATTTACATTCAAAAGCAACCTAACACAAATGTATGTAAATTAGACTGCTATTTTCTACATTCTGCTACATCTACATTTACTTAAAAATAAAAATCCATAAACTTCTAACAGGGACACTGAGAACCCATTTTCATTTCTAGGTGGCCTCTATGAAAGACTGCAATATGAGGAAAGAGAACAGGTGAGTCAGAATGTTTTGTAATTTTATGGGACGATGTTTCAGCACCTCTTCCAGTCACAGAGTGGTTTACAGCCCATCCTAGGAGGGTGTCACTTACCCTTCCACCTTACTCTGCATTCCTCAACCCCATAGAGGAAATCTTCACCTCACGGAGGTGGAAAATGTATGAGCCACATGATCAGATGTCTCTCTTGGATTCCATAGATGAGCATAGAAGATTTCTAGGGATAGATCAGACATGCAAAAAGATTATTTCCCAGGTGTAATGCAAGAGAAGACATAAGGTGTGATTACAGATGATAATGTGTTAAAAGACAGGGTTGACTAGTACTGTTGTATTTCTATATCTGTAGCTGTCCTAGTACAAGTATATAATGGTTATGTTTTGTACTTCATTACAATTATTGAATTACTCCATATTCATTTTGTGTACTTGGAATTACTACAATACAGCATATTGCAGGATTTCCGATTCATGTCTGTGACATAATTGCATTAGTGCATTTTGAATGTGAAAGATTCTTGTGCTGAGCTGCATGTCGGTAAAGAGAACTGTCTGAATAGAAAAAGTGAACTCAGTATGGAGAAATGTGTTACCATTTATAAAAAACTGTGATGCCTAATATAACATTGATTTTCATTAAAACCACACACACTTGTGCATTTTCAGAGATAAAAGACTATTATCATTTCCCCATTATTTACACTGCCCTGGAGGTTGCAAATTCTAACCTGCAGACTACGGAAGCAATTACTGTGCAAATAATGCAGATGGTGCAACAAAGTACTTAAGAAAATGGTTTTTCCATTAGACAGACACTTTGGTCTCTATAAGGCCCTTGGCTTGTGTCATCCCCTTTGAAATTACGTGTGTGCGTATATGTGTGTGAATGCATCCACACATTTGTGTCCACACTTGGGGCTTTGTGTGTGTGCATGCACATTCACGTGTCAAAGGCTATTAGTGACCTTTCCCCAGTGTTTAAAGAGGAATATTACAAAGCTCTTGGACAGGGGTAGGACCAAATAGTTATATGTCATAATCTGGCACAATGTTTGGCTTCCAACAGATTTGGATGAACTTAATACTTTGCCACATATATATTCATATATAGTATTATATATACCAACCAATATACAGAAACAGATACACAGAAAGACTAACACACACACACACACACATACACAAATCCCATGTGTTTTACTGTTCTCGTCTTGCATGCTTAATGCCCTGGTAATGGATCCATTGAGCGACCAGTTGAGTAGGCCTCTCACACCCGGAGGAGTTTGTTAGTGGTGGTACTCACAATGTTGAGGGGGGCAGTTGCCTTCAACATCTGCTCATCTCTCCTCATAAATCTCCCTATACTAAATATCTGTCATTCGCTCACCTCTCCATATCACCACTCAACTGTTTGAAACAATGGGGTGTACATCACCTTCAAAAGCAGAACTTTTCTCTTTCCATAATTGCTCCCTAATTCTCCAAAGGATCTTCAGAACCATGTTTTTGCTGATCTTCTTTTATGAAGTCTGAAGAAGATGGTGCCTTGTCAACTGGCTATTCTATTCTAACTGTTCCCCCAGCAGTGTAACATAACCGATAATAATAAATAACAATAACTTTATTGTATAGCACCTTTCAAAGAAGGAATGGGGCTCAAAGTGCCCCACAATAAAGAAATTACATGCAACGAGTGCTTCACTAATGCATACATTATCAACTCCTCATAGCTAATGAAAATCTATTACCATATTAGAAGGCATTAGGGATGCTTTAAATGTCATGCTGCTTTCAGTTGTATCTCACACAAGCATCACCTTACAACTACTAATGGGTTCTATAGGTTTGACCACCGCTCCCTGTGGAGCACAGATTTGCACGTACTTTTGCATGACCAATGACTATAACTATACACCCTTCATGGTACAGGCTGTGTAAATCATATATGTTGTACCCTGACCCAGCATCCACTTTGGAAAATTATATGATATGATGATGATGACCATAATATGGTGTAATGGAAGTGAGTGCAAATACTTGGCTTTTCCCCGTAGTCTGAGAAAATTAGAAGGTGAAGGATAAATTTTACAAACTAACCAAAGCCCCAGACGGGTTATTAAAATTAATACTTTTTTTCACTTTTTGATATGACATGTTATGTTATATTTGGCTTTAAATATTCACAGGAGAGAGTAACGTATGGAGGTAACCACAGTCCAGTCTCTGAGCTACATTAATGCCTGTGAGGAAGCAGTACCTCTTCACTATTGGGTGGTCGTGTCCTCCACGACCCTACCCCACCATTATGATGGAGTGGATGATTCCCTTGACAATAAAGGTGCTTACAGAAAGCAACCGCCCGGCAAAGTCACTGTTCTCTATTTTGAATTGACGGCAGCAGGGCACAGTGCTGTAGTGGCTCCAGGCTACCTCCCATACTAGTAGCAGCCTGTACACCACAGACCTCATCATGCAGCTGAACAGAGTGGGTTATAGCTAAAAATACATGATATAGCTAGCAATATGACATGATTAATGTAACACGTTTTGTCTGCTAGTAAACGAGCCATTCTACACAAATGTGCGCTTTGGGAAAGATGTCTTAAATTGTATTTCTTTTTCAAACACTTAAACTTAGACCACGCTATTACATAACTCATTGACTTTATGAATATACATAAATGACAGCTTAATGATTTTTTAAATATTTTTTGTACATTTATTGAAAGACTGCATGTACCGCCTTTTTGTCACTTGTGTTACCTTCCTACACCTTTGGCAATATTAAAGGCTTTTATGAAATATTATCTCAATTTCATCAGCACGTGTAGTCAGAATCAAAGAAGAATAACATTCATGCAATAAATCAGGAGATTATCGAATTTATTTTAATCAGGTTTTTTTTGAAATAGTGATTGAATGATGTCTTTTTATTTGCAGTTCATGCCTGACATGAAATTATATAGGCTCCAGAACTGCTGATCTGAACTTAACACTTTTTCAGTTCCAGGGTCTCTGGAATCAGGCACATGATCTGGTAATCACTGTACCAGTTAACATCATTACTAGGGCTTGGCCAGAAGAGCGTATTCACTCTGTTGCAATGCATGAATTTGACTTTTACTTTGTTGTTCCTCCACCTGCAGGATGATGCCATGGTAAGGCTCATCATTGTACTGCACAACAAACCACTACCCACTGTGATGCTGTTTGATGACATTACGTCCCTGTTTGATCGATTGCATCCATAGCTACAAGAGTAACCTCCTCTAGACTGTGGCATGGACAATCAAACTACCCCCCAGCAGCCAGGCAGAAACAGCTGATGTCCCTGTACATAAGGGTTGTGAGAGAAACGCAAAGGACTTTTTCATGGTGCCTTTTATGTTGAACAGGGACACTTGATTTAAACATTCATCCTTCTTCTCAACTTCATCCTCACTCACATAGTTTAGAGTTTCACTTTGATTGTATCCTTTTGCAAATTCATCAGGGATATCTTTTCATTGATGAACTAATATGTCAGCTGTTATCTTCAGTGCAGCCCCCACGCCACCTCGGCTTCACCTCAGAAATCCCTCTGGTATGGATATCATGTTAAAGTTTGAGTGATTTTTGTTTTGGGTGGCAGGTCCTCGGGTTTTCCTTTTCCAGGAACTGAAGAATAGGGTGAAAATAAGCTCATATAGCTAGTGGGTCATGCCTTCTACTGGGGGAGATGGTACAGAAGGGCATTGGGGCCTGGTTTGTCAGATCAAGGACTCTGGAGGGTCACCTGCTATTCTGACCCCCCCAAAGTAGGTTGATTGGATTTCACTGGAGTTTTTCAAGAATAATTTTTGATGAAATCAATGTGGATCAGGGAGTCTTTCGCAGTGAGGCACTTTCTAAGATTCTTGTACATATTGTAGTGGGACAACAGTGTGGATTTGTGCATTTATATTAAATAAATTTGAACTACTCAAAACTATTCCCCTCTCCCTGAGAGCAGGGGGGTTAAAGATCAACTTTCGACAGACTGCTGAAGAGACCCCAACAGAATGGGGGTGGAGGTCACTTTCTCTAAGTGCTATTCCTGAGCAGCCTGATCGTAAAACTGGCACTTTTGATTCCGACAGCCTGATAACGCGGTGCCTGACTGTTAAACTGACAAAAGGGACATTAACCAGCGATCAGCCTATCGGAACTCTCCTTGGAGGGGGGCAGGAAACCCTAAACTGCCCCCCCACACATGTAACCGTGGCAACTATCCTTGATCTGTGTTTCGTTACCCCATCAAAGGGATACCCCCTTTACTCCTAAGTGTGACATAATCCAGGACAGCTGAACTTTAAATAAACAAAGACTGCAGTCTCCAAAGACTCAAAGCATTAACTGTTTAATTAAATCTTTTAGTTACTTGATTACGTTTGCCTCTATTTGAGTAGTTATGTTACCATGTTGTTGCTATCTGTTGTTGATATTATTGCTGAAAATAATCTAAATAAGTGACTTTTGCTGTGTTTTTATTTTCAGCAAGATTAAGGACACTCCTTCGTCTTATGTGTAACCTATGCTTGTTCACAATACTTTCTCACACATTTCCTGATGATGATAAAGAAATGTCATACTATACTCTGTTAATTGCCGGCTTGAATTTAAGGCTAAATAACTAAATTCCCCAGTTCCTAAGGAAAGATTGTTTGGATTAATCTAAGCTTTCCTCATGTAACCTGAGCTCCCCCAAGTGGACGAAATAAGTATTACATACCATCGTTGGAAATGCCGTTAATGTTTAAATGTCACTCACTCATCGTGACCAATAATTTGACAATTGTTTCCTGTTACCAAATGCTTAACTTAGAACGGTACAACTGAGGTTTGATTGTGGAAAATATTTGATTATAATACGCGCAAATAGATTTTCTTTTCTTTTATAGACATTAAAAGTTTAGAAAGGCAGTCCCTCGGGAAACCGGAAACGCCCCCTGAGGAAACCACGCCCCAGACAACAAAAGAGCGACACACGACGTTGCCCGCTCTCTTCTCTTCTCCTCGTGCTCTGGTCTTCCGCTCTGCTCTCTGGATGCTTCGGCATGCTCTCTTCAAGCACAGCTAACAACATACCGCGGGAAATAGCAAGACTCTCCCTGGATTGTAGTTGAGTCTGGGAGGTGGAGCAGATGGAGAAGGAAACAATAGCAAGGATGTCGGAAGCACCTACTTGCGGGGATAAGGTATAAGGCACGCAAACCCCTGCTTATGTGCATCCTCACCAACGCCAGATCTGTCATCCAGAATTAGCTGGAAATATCTACTTTAGCAAATGTTGTGTGATGATCATATTATTATTATTATTATTACACCCGCTGATGGATGTTGCTGTACAGCTGATGCGCAGCACCACCCATCACCATGACAAAAACAGAGACTCAGGTAAGAGCAGAGGAGGACTTTGCATCTATGTACATAATGACTGATGTACAAACACCAAGATCATATGCATCCCTTGCTCTCCTGACCTGGAGGTAATGACTGTCATGTGCAGACCCTTCTAACTACCTAGAGAGCTTACAGTAGTGATCCTAATAGTGATACACAGCTGTCTACATCACACCAAATGCTATGTTGCTAACGTTAGCATAACTCTAGCTCATCTGCATGACAGTATAAACAAACAACAGCATGCACATCCTGAGGGAGTTTACATTGTTGCTGGGAATTTCAATTAATAATTTCAATTCACAAATTGTAAAATGCCTTTCAGTCTGATTCGACACTCTTGAAATAGCTTAACTTTTGAGGTGTGACCACCAGACAGTAAGGATGGTTATCGCTACCAGATACCTTTATGGTATTGATGGAAACAGCCCAGTATCGAGTAGAATCGAAATGTCAGTACTATAATTGATACCTAGGCATACTACTTGTAACCAGATCGCGTCAAAAAAATACGATTTTTGTGGTTTTGCTTGCAGCCAAACACGCAAGTAACACACTGAAAGAAAGAGAAGAACACCCCATTTTTCCTTATCCTCCGGCTGCAGCTGCTTCAGGTGTAGTTAGTTTGATCGGCTGGATGTGCAGCCTCTTTTCCTTTGCTTCTGTACAGACTTTAGTGTGAGTGACTAGTTTAAACAGATTCCTTACTCGTTTTACACTTGTGGCTGCCGTTTTTCGAGGAGGTTTGCCACTCACCAATAAAGGAAAAAACACTCGCGGAGATCTTTCAATTCAATTTATTGATCAAAAGTTAACAAAATAATTTTCCATTGTTTACTTTTAACACACGTGTCAAAAACCTACCTTAAATTCTTTTCCCACAACATATTTGGTTACAAAACTATTTCACTCCTCTCTCATTCAAATATAAAAAACTCCTAACTGTAGTCTTTCCTGTTACAGGCTGATACTACCAGTGAGGATGACCTAATTAGGATGACGAGCAATCTGATACAATTTCCTAATACTTTTAATGGTCGCGGGGGGCTGGAGCCAATCCCAGCTGACTTGTAGAATTAAATGTGAACCTACCAGGAACCCATTATACTCCATTGCCACCATATTGTAGAACTGAAACCTATCTGGAGTGTCCAGAAGTACACAGAACCGAGTACTTCAAGACACGATCAGCACTGAATAAGATTCCCAAGTTCCCAAGAGTCCAGATTGGTCAAAGAAATACCAGAAGACAGATTTTTCAAAGTTTTTATGGACAGATGAAGTCAGAGTGACTCTCAGTGGACCAGATGGATGGGCACGTGCCTGGATCACTGATGGACATGGCACCACTTGGAACCAGGTGCCAGCAAGGTGGAGGAGGGGTACTGTTATGCTATCATTAAGGATGAGATAGCTGGACTTTTTCAGGTAGAAGAAGGTCTAAAACTCAACTCCCAAACTTACTGCCAGTTTCTGGAAGCTAATTTCTTCAAACAGTGGTACAAGAAGAAGCCTTCTGTTTTCAAGAAGGCCATGATCTTTATGCAGGACCATCACATGCATTCAAGTACTCCACTGCTTGGTTAGCCAGCATGGCCTCAAAGGTACCCAAATAATGACCTGGCCCCCATCCTCATCTGACTTGAATCCTATTGCGAACTTGTGGGCCCTTCTGAAATGTGAGATTTACAGTGAAAACAGTGCACCTCTTTGAACAGCATTTGGGAGGCACTGACAGACCCCATGTATGGAAGGCTCATGGCAGTTTTTGAAAAGAAGGCTGGCTATATTGGCTATATATTTTTTAAGGCCAAAAATGAATTGTTACAGTTACTTTAAAAATTGAGAATAAACAACTAATTTGATAGAATGATTTTTGTAAATTAGTTGCCTAATAATTCTGCACACATATTCTCCTGAGCCAGACCAAACTTACTTTTCCTTAGTTAAGCATTCAGGTTTGAGGTTTAATTATATTTTGGATTGACTGAGAGCACTGTGTTTGTTCAACAATAAAATGAGGAATACAATTTGCCTAATAATTGTGCACGCAGTGTACGCTTATGACTGCACGCCTATCCACTCCACCAACACCATTATTAAATTTGCAGATGACACCACTGTGGTTGGACTCATTACCGGAGGAGATGAGTTAGTATACAGAGACGAGGTACAGAGGCTGTCAGAAGCTGATTGGTGTTCTACGAACAACCTGGCACTCAACACCAGCAAAAAAATGGTAAGTGACTACAGGAGACATAGAGTGGACCCTGCCCCACTCTACATCAACAGGGACTGTGTGGATAGGGTTTCCCCTTTCAATTTTTTTGGAACTCACATTGCAGAGGATCTCTCCTGGTCTGTTGGTAAAAAAGACCCAGCAGTGACTGTGCTTTTTGAGAATGCTACACAGAAACAATCTAAAGGGGAAGCTGCTGGTGGCCTACCACTCCAAGATTGAAAGTGAACTGGCGTACTGCGTCACAGTCTGTATGCTGGCTGTTCAGGGGCAGACAGGAGATCTCTGCAAAGGGTCATCAAAACAAATCATCAGTTGCCCTTTGCCCTCCCTGGAAGACATCTCCAGCTCCCGGGGTCTCAGCAGAGACAGGAAAATAACTAAGGATCCCTCCAATCCTGGTCACAGCCTTTTAAATATCCTGCCTCATATGGGTCCAGCAATTCTGTCTGTTAAACTTGATCTGGTTTTATCATTAGGTTTTCCTGTTTTAAATGTTGAGCTGAATGATACTATTTTATCTGATCATAAACCTGTCATCTTTACTGCCTCTCTCTCATGTCCTTTACCAAAACCTAAAATGCCAGATCGCTATGTTCGAGCACGTAATTACTCCACAGCTAGGCTATTCTCTGATGCCTTTATAACTTCGCCTTTTGCTAAACTTACAGAGACAGTGGGCACAAAGGCACAAGTCACTCTATTTAATACCACTGTCACAGACATCCTTGACACCATTTCCCTGCTCAAGCTTAAGAGATCCAAAGCTTGAGGTTTGATCTGGTATCTCACCCTCCGGTCTTGACCCATCTGAGTTAGTCCCATGGCCTGTCTGAGTTTATCGATATAGCCTCACTCATGAAGCCTACTTTTGCTCCTACAGAAACTGTCCCCTTGCGTCCTATCCTTTTGTCTATAATAAATAGCACTCTATGGATTTGCTGTTTGGTGATTCTGGAAATTGTGCTATTTTACTCTTGCTTGACCTCAGCGCGGCTTTTGACACCATTGATCATGACATCCTCCTGGATCGCCTCCAGCAAGGGGTTGGTACCCAGGGCGTCGCGCTACAGTGGTTTTACTGTTATTTGAAAGATAGAACTTTTTCTGTTAACATTGGTAACATTTCCTCTTCTTCAGAAGCAATTAAGTGCTGAGTACCTCAAGGTTCAATCCTGGGGCCAATCTTATTTTCTTTGTATATGGTCCCCTTGGGCTCCATTCTCCGTAAACATAATATATTATACCACTGCTATGCTGATGATACACAGCTGTACTTACCTCTGAAGCCAGGTGATTCGAAGTCCATACAGTCTATTTACAACTGTCTAAATGATATTAAGTGTTGGATAGCAATCAACTTTCTCCAACTAAATGAAAAATATTATTTGGTTCCCCTAACTCAATTGAGGACTTAATGTAATTAATGTACAACCCTTTGCTAGGAACTTAGTTATCTTTGATTCAGCATTACAATTCGACAAACAAAAACTGTTGTTAAAGGTAGCTTTTTTCATTAAAGGACCATAGCAAAACTTAAATCCATTCTCTCTGTAAAGGACCTTGAAACTGTCTTGCATGCTTTTATATCATCTCAAATTGATTACTGCAATTCCTTGTACTCTGGCATCTGTCACTCATCATTATCACGCTTGCAGCTTGTTCAAAATGCAGCTGCTAGATTGTTAACTGGTACAAGGAAGAGGGACCATATATGCTTTTCACTGGTTACCAGTCAAATATAGAATCGATTTTAAGGTGCTGTTAATTGTTTTTAAGGCATTAGATGGACTGGCCCCATCTTATATTTCAGAAATCCTAATGTTTCAACACTCCTCCAGACCCCTCAGATAATCAAACCAATCTCTCTTAGCCATCCCACAGTCTCGTATGAAAACAAAGGGTCACCGTGCCTTTTCAGTGGTGGCCCCGAGACTGTGGAATAATTTACCCCTGATTATTAGATCATCCCCCACTATCCACACTTTTAAATCTCGACTTAAAACATGTTTTTATTCTTTGGCGTTTGAGTCTGTTTAGGGGCACCTGCGCTTGTGTCTTTATTTATCTATTTTGTATCTAACTGTGTTGTTTTTCTATCTTATTGCTGTATGTTATTAATTGTTTGGCCTGTTTTAATTTTTCTGGTTTTTATCTTTTTCTGTATAACTTGTCCAGCACTTTGGTCAACTCTGGTTGTTTTTAAATGTGCTTTATAAATAAACTAGACTTGACTTGCTGAGAGTTAGAGTGTTCCTCTTCCCTGATGACATCATCTCTAAGGAAATTACATCATCTGTATGGAAAAACTGTCTGACATCTTTTACAATTTCCTTCTGTGTGGTGGTTTCTTGGACTAGCTTTGTTTTTCTGATGGTTCGAGAATCACAACCGATGAGCTTCTTGCAGTATGTCTTGCTTTTATAATTTTAGATCAGCTTCTGTGATACCAGCTTTGCAAGACTTTGTTTTGACTTTGTGTCTTTATTTTTGTGACTTTTGTATTTGTGTTGTAGTGCTCCCAAAACAGCGGAGTGATATTTCAGGGCTTCATCATTGTTGACTCGCTGACCTTGAAGAATCTTTTGTGTTTTGACTTCTGAGCATTTGAGATTTCAACTCTACAGTCATATGTTCTGTTTTTTCACCTTTTCATATCTTGGTTTCCAACTGATGATCTCGTCTTTCAGTTTTCCTATTTTCCTTTGTTTCCTTTGTGCATCTCTCCTACTTTTTCACCCCCTTGTTGTAGTTGTCTGTAAAACAAAAATATTTTCTTGAAAAAAAGTTATTTTTTATCCTATGTCTTTCTCTCTCTCTCTGCTCTCTCTCTGTCTCTCTGTTTCGCTCTCCCTCTGTCTCTATCTTCCTCCTTTGCATCCCTTAGCAGTCTGTAAGTTGCTAGGAAAACACTTTTGCTCTATACATGATGGAGGGGACAAACACCTCTGTGGAGTTTGGAATTCTATAATTAATTCAAAAACAAATATCGAAAAATTGATGGCTCAAGAAAGTCTAACTGTTTAAATAGCATTATTTTTTCATTTTAAAATATAAATTAATTGTAACCCTACAGTGTTTCTAAAGTGTAATGTTTCTGTAAAGGTAAGGGACAGAAAAATATGCTTCTATAGATTGACCCAAACATTGTTTATTGTCCCCCACCGCATAATCAAGCTATGAAGCTGATGTTACTCCAGTACAGTTTCTTATTATTGTTCTGTGAGTTCTCTGCTGATGAAGACATACACAGTAAAATCAGCTAGTTCTTGCAGCAGTTTCTGTGGTTGCCATGGTTACGCAGCGAGCCGCGTCGGCAAGTTGAAAAAGTTGATCCATCATAGACTCTGCAGTGGCAAAAAGCTGTGCGTGTTCACGAGAGTGGCAGCCTCCTTCCCGCTCCCTGTTGCTGTCTGAAAGCACTGTAATTGTTACTTTTCTTTGTAGCTCTTGAAAGGTGCACTGAGAAAAGATTTTAGAGATATTCTAGGTTACACATATTGTTCTCAACAAGCTTAACAATAAACTTTCATAATCAAATCACACCCTGAAAACCACAAAACCAACCTTCCCTTTCCTTTTAACCAAGCAGATTATCACTCAGCACTTGAATCATATCGCTGCATTTTCACTTACAGTAAAAAGGGTCAGATCAAGAAAAGCTTTATCAAAGCAAGTGTTAAAGCATGCCAACAATGTAGGTGGTAAGAACATATGGTATTTTTTTCCTTTGGCTGAGAGCAAACAATAATATTGATATTATACTAATATACTTATATATATTAGTTTTGTTCCATTTAGTTTCCTTCACCGATACAGTGATAACGTAATTTGATACCATAATTTTACATTATGTCACTTGACTTCTTCACTCCAAACAAATTTCAGCATGTTTTCATCCAACCAGTGCCCAAAGTAGCATTTCTGTGTGTTGACAGGTACGTGTCCCACGCATACCTGTCAACCCTCACTTTTCCCCGGGATTCTCCTTTATTCTCCCGCAATTATCCTGTTTAAATATTTTTCCGTAAATTAAAAAAAAACTGCAAAAAACACTGTGCATACTTGAAATGTTTGCTATAATCCGCTCCAGTGACAACGGCACCCGCCAATAAAACATGAAGAAGATTTGCGCGAGGGCTCCTGGACGGATGATGCATTGTTCTACAGAGTATTGCACTTTCTACTGATTGGCCTGAAAGTTTCCCTTATTACATTATTACACATTGTATTTGGGACCCACTCAAATGACCACCTGTGGGCCCCAGAGAAGACAGGAGACAGCAGCAGAGCAAAGAATAGTAGGAGAGCATGCTGCTGGAAGCTGAATAAGAGAATAATCAGCAGATATACGTAGTCCTCATGATTAAATCAATAAGAATTGTTTATTAAACATCTGTGAATGTAAAAACATCTTTACGGGTTACAGTTATGTACAGAGTGGACCATGCATTCACTTCTGGACTGTGTTTCAGAAGTACAGCAACCATTTCTGAGAGAGTGAGTTTTCATAACGGAAAGAAAGGGCCAAAGTATCTGGTACCCTGGGGTCTTCTGGAGACTTTAGGGTAAAGTTGTCCTAAATAACTGACAGTAGACTGATGGATGTACAACAGAGCTGTGGCTATTATTGGACACAAGGTGACTTCTACAGGGCTAGTTTCTCAGTCCTCTTCACAGGCGTATTCTCATATCTGGTTCATCATGTGGAATGAAGAGATGAAACCTCTGAGAGGGCTACCCATTAATGGCAAGTGAAAGATTAGCACAGAAGTTGCTGGAAAAATAAGAAGGAAGCAAAAAAATCAACCAGTCAAAGTTGAAGCCGGCACTGGAAGGTAATGATTGGTCCTTAAGACCACTTTGAGTGATGGCAGTTTTCTAGGGCACTGGGCTGCCATTGTGATGCTGTGGGCTGGTGTTTCTCGATGGCTTGTATGCATGACAAAAAATAGCTCTTTTGAAACTTTCTTGCTCATTAGGCATCATAAGCACATTGAGGCTGGATCCTCATTGAATCATAAAATGCTTGACAGCCTGGTTTCTTTCCAAAACAGCAGTCAACAACCAACTGAATGCAATTACTCATTATAGTTTAAAGGGGACCCATTATGCTCATTCCTAGCTCTATATTTTTACTCTGGGACTCCATACAATACCTTTGCATGATTCATAATTCCTTTTTTAAAACCCTATTTATGTTATACTGGCCCTTTATGCAGCCCCTCGGTTCATCCTCTGTCTGAAACAAGCCATTAAAGCCCCTGTCTCTTTAGGCTTCCCTCCCTAAAAGCCCACTTTCTTCTGATTGGCAAATTTCCTGAAGCCCTGCCCAGCAGATTCAATTCAATTCTTCATTAATACCTAGGCTGGTATTGCTGACACCAACACCAACACCAATACCGATACGTTTAACAACATCATCATGGTACAGCAAGCTGTATGGTGTTGCCACAGTATTTTACCGTCTTTGCACACACTCAAACTCACAGTGTCATTATTATCTTCACAGCTAAACTACAGCCAGACATGACTCCTTTAACGGTCAGCCATAGTATTCAGCCTTCGTGGGTAATGTAAAGGGCTGCAGTGAAAAATGTGTTTCAGATCTGTTTCAGATCACAAATGAGACAAGAATTGGGTTGGAAAAACGATAGATGCTGGCGAAGTGGAGTTTTTCATCAATCACTGTACAAAAACACACTTTTATAACTTTTAAAACTTTACTCACTGATTTTAGGTGAAACTGGATCGTATTATATGCAGAACATATTTCCTGGTTTTCCCTCTGATGTCCTCTTGCTGTTCTGCCTCAACTTTCTGTGATTTACAGCGTTTCGTGATGGACAGATAGCTTTACTTGTTGCTAAAGTAACCACTAACTACTGCTAACTGTAACAGCTGGTAGCTAGTTAGCTCAGTTAGCTGTGCAGCTAGCAGCCCGATTAGCTTAGCTGACTGCCCAGACTGGGAGCCAAGAGTGCTAGCTGCACTAACTTTCAGACAGACTGAGCAGAAAAGAAGGGACAGCATTATAGGTCCCTTTTAACTTAACCTTTTCAAATGTAAAGATTCTCTTAATGTGCATGACAGAAATATCTAATCTTGAAAGGTTAGCAAGTAATCAACATAACTTCACTACTTTTAAGTAGTTGCAAAACAGTAAACCCTATATGTATATTAATATATTATTTAAATTTTCTAACATACTAACACACACACGCTTATTGTTTTACTTCTTTTTTTTACGTACTTTTTATATTTTATATATTTTTTATTATTATTTTATTTTGTATTAACACACACAAACACATTTTTTGCGGTTTTATTTCTTTATCTAATGAAATGTATAAAATTAATTGTCCTTATGTACTTTATACATAGCTTTGGCAATATTGTTGCTATGCATTCATGCCAATAAAGCCAATTTGAATTTGTATATTTATATATATATTTATATATATAACTTTTACTGTATGTGTGGTAAATATCCATCATCATTTCACAGAGGCAAAATTTTCCCATTTTATTTGCTCTAATCCCTTGCAACGGGTCAAGAGAGGAGAGAGGAGCGAAGGGAGAGTTCAGGGAGAATAATGCCATTTCAGGATAGGCTTTATTTAATTTACTGCAGGTCGATAGAGGTTCTCCAATTGCCTCTCCCAGATTAATAAGTAACCCACACGCGCTGTCCATCACTGTCCATCTCCCATTAGGCCTCTGAAATGGGGGCCTGAATTGCCTGGCAAGGTTGACTCTGATGGAAAACACACTCTCTCACTCCTTTTCTCTCTCCATCACCATCCATTTCTCTTCCTCACTTTTCCCTTCTTGCTAGTGGGTTTCATTTAAAAGATGTACTTGCTGCAGAGCAAAACAAATCAACTGTATTCAAAACTCAAAATTCATAAATGCCTTGTGACAATGAGTGTAAAGCATGTATCAGTAGTAGTTTTGATGGCCAGTTAGTCTATGCTTCACTTTTTTACATGACATATTATGTCATGTTTGAAAGAGTAGTGAAAGATGGTACATTTATCCTGGACTTGCTACAGAAATATACATAACATTTTAGTGTCCAGAAAACCTACTATCTTTGTCTGGAAATATGATGCCTGAGAATTAGTCCTCTGAGCCACAGTAATACCTGCATGTGACAAAGAAGTAACTTTTCAGTACTGGGTGGCAACTCTCCTCCACAACTGTACACCTCCATTATGATGGAGTGGATGTTCTCCTTGACAGTAATTGTTATTTTTCTTGGCAGCCCTTGAAGAGTGCAGTGAAAAGAGTCCTTTTTACCCACAGAAAATGATGAATTCTGGGACAACTCGGTTACATATGGTAGCCTATAAGTTGTATTAACTAACTGTGTTACACCTTTTGCAACTCAATACCTAACTTAATTCCTAATTATGACATACAACTGTTTCTATTTGTTCTTCACATATCTTAATGAACGTCATGTGTTTGTTTTGTTGGAAATATTACTGCAATTTAGTAATAACCTCATCAACTCTGAGCTGTAGTGGATGAAAAATATTATCTTGTTGGCAACCCCAGTGCTAAATATGACAGATGATCTCTTGTATAAACATTTGTTTAATGTCATTGGTTTATAAAATAGAATGTCAGGATGCCTTTTTTAGTCAGAACAGATACAAAGAACCACAATCCATAATGAGACAATTTAGTCTATAAGCATTTATGTTAGCTCATCTGTTGGAGCTGTTATTGTGATAATATAATGGAATACAATTTTTAGTCTGCAACTGAACATTTAATACTATCATGACCCAGATTGCTGTTGCCCCCCCTCCCCCCCGTGCATTTGAAAGGTGCCTTTAAAAAGTTTCCACCATTGTGGAGGATGGCCGCTGCAGTCTGCTTGAATTCACAGCCGTTATAATGGATTCCAATAGTGACCCAGAGTCAGTGCAAAAAATGTGCCAAAACATGTCAAAACCACCATAGCAATTTCTCAAACCACTTATCTGCTGCTCACTCTTATGTTCCATATGTTCTGAACAATCCTTGCTTTGCTAATAAACACATCTACATCTAGCCGCACTTAGTGTATTTAGCTATGTTGTTGAGAAACTATGTGTGGTTCATTTGCTGAAGTAATTTGGTCCCTTCGCCATGTCCACTTTTGAAACATCGATTTGAAATGTGCTGATACTCTGGCAGTTACGTTGAACACAATTTAGGATTATATAATAATCAATTTTTATAAAAAAAAATAGATGGCCATCAGGTGGATTTATGTTACAAGGCTACACAATGTTTTGGCTGATGTACCAGATAATCCAGCAGAGACTGATGTTAAGGATCTGAGTGATGATAAGACATTATCTCCCCGCACCAGCTGAGTTGAATACAGATTCTACTTCAGAGATGGAGAGACAGAGAAAAACATAAAACAACAGAGGTGATAGTTTTTACTTGAGTTTGTCCTCAACAGGAAAAACAACAGCACTGGTCATTTGTTCAAGTGCTTAAAATGGTCTGTATTTCCATTTTCTTCATAAGTGACCTTGTTCAGTTGTGCGAATAATGGCCGTCCTCTTTTAGTAGCAAAGGCGTTGGTCTGCCCTCTGATAAAACTCATAGGAAGAAGGCGAGGGGTAACGCATTAAACACTTGAGTTTAATTTTCTGTGGTCGTCCACATGTGACAAGAACAATATCTAAATGAAAGTTAAACACCCACTCTTAATTAAATAGGACACTTTTCTCTGTATGGAGGATGTCTAAAGTCAGTCTGATTTCACAGTAATGCATGTTTTTTATGTCTCCGTCCATTGTCATGAATGCTATATTCCAGGAACGACTACAAATTTGGCACAAATGTCCACTTGGATTCAAAGATGAAATAATTAGAATTGGGTTGTTTAGGTCAAAGGTCAAGTTCACTGTGACCTTCCAAAACACATGTTTGGCCCAACCCGTTCTCACTCCCCGACTTGTCACGCATGGGTGCATGGTCGAGATCCATCGGCGTCAGTTTGTAACGCACTAGGCATCCCTATAGCGTCATAGACCAATGCAGTTGGGGAAGCCCTGTAGTCAGTTTCTGATGGTAAAGGTAGGGATATTTAACACAAAAGACTGAAGTGGTTGGGCCAGAACCCTGACTTTGAACCAGGAGAGCGGTTTTTGTGTCCCGTGTGAAACAAAAAGTCAACATTAAATATTTTTATTTAAGTTAGACAAGTTACGTAAATTGTGTTAGTTATGCAAGTGACATTAGTTAACTTTTGTGTTAACTGACATACGTAGTTATTTTAACCCAAACCATGATCTTTTCATAACCAAGTAGTTTTGTCGCTTAAACCAACCAAGTACTTTTCATGCCTAGATCTAACCAATTGCAACGCTTTTATTTTATATTATATTTTTTGGTACTAAGGGTTGCTAACTTGACCGCGGAGCCATGAAAGTCTACAAATGACTCTAAAAAAGGGTACCCAGGGTGTTAACAAGCGACGTCAAAGGGCCTTGACCAAGAGTCAACATGTGACGAGTCGGGAGTGAGAACATGTTGTTTGGCCATAACTCAAGAACTGATGACTGGATTAACTGTACAATGGGGTGGTGATGGCGCAATGGATAAGACACTGCCTTTGGTGTGAGAGACCCGGATTCAATTCCCCACTGTGACCCATCCACCATTGTGTTCCTGAGCAAGACACTTAACCCCTAGTTGCTCCAGAGGCGTGTGACCTCTGGCATGTATACCAATTGTAAGTCGCTTTTGATAAAAGCGTCAGCTAAATGAATAAATGTAATGTATTTCACAGTTGGCCAGAAAATTAATTTTTCATACAGTATGACTCGAAGGTCAGCTTCACTGTGACCTCAAAATGACCTGGATATGCACGTTTTTGGTCATAACTCAAGAATTGATGTGATAATTATGATTGCACACATTTCACACAGATGTTTAATGGGATACAACGATGAAATGATGACATTTTCTTACCCAAAAAGTCAAAGGTCAACTTCACTGTCACATCATTATGTCCCTGGAAAATGTTTTTCATTATTCCATTATTCCACATCGGACACTTAATAGGTTACACTTTTGACTCAAAGGTCATTGTGACCTTAAAATAGGTTTTTAGTCATAATTTATTAATGAATTGGGGCGATTCCAGATTTCACAAACATGTTGACTGGTAATTAAGGATATGTACCTGTTTTGTTAGTACATCTAGGATAATCCTTCATTAATCAGTTGAACAATTTGTATTCACTGAAATCATACATCATCAATAACTTCTATTTTGCCAAAAAATACCATTTATACATTTTATTAAATTCCTTCCAAGTTTCCACTACATATATTGTATGCGTGTGGATCGACATGGATGTGAATTGCAACTTGAGTGGTTGGCATAGCCGGAAATTGTTGTTTTCTACTTGGCATCTATGATGCTTCTTCACAATGGCATTATGCAATGTGTTGGCTACTCAGTCATAAACAAATGAGGCAGCAATGCGAGAGGTTCACATGTGTGATCACTTACAGTAGTTGTGTCTTGGCTTCCCTTTACCAGTAAGTGAATGCTCCTTTTAAAAGAATGGAATCATTTCACCTGTTGTTTAAGCCTAGATTTATAGGCTATGTGGGGTCCCTCGTGGTGTTTACATATCAGTTGGGCATTTGTGAACTACCAAATCCCCTCTGTTGCCCCTTGGTTTAGAGATTTTCACATTAAGTTATTGCCATTGCACACTGTGCTCTGTTGTGGGTTTAATGCGGATGCCTGCAGAACTCAATATAAGAAATGTAATATCCTTTCTGAGACCCTGCAGATAATCAACCCAATGTATTCTAAGCTTGTAATTTGACTGTATAACACAAGAGTCCATTATTGATAGTGAAGAAACTGTGGGAGCGAGGAATTTATTATGATTAAATAAAAGTCAGTGGGGACACAGAACAGTGTGACATTCGGAGGCTTTCTGTAAAAAGCTATAAAAGGTTAATATTGTGTTTGCATGAGCAAACATTATTTAGCTGTTTCATTAATTTGATGGTACAAAAGCAGGGGTCATTGAAATGTATGTTCTTAATGCCTGGTTCTGCATGACATTTTGTGCATGAAATGAGCCCATACTGTACAGTAGGGAGCAGATGGATTAAACACATGCATTCTTAACCAACCAAACGAAATATATTTCTTTCTCGCGGTCGAATCACAGAGATAATGAGTTACATTAACTTAGACTGTGAAAAGTAATTCACACCTAAAGGCACTCAAAAGCCATTGAACACATTGGAAGTCTTTGTATGTTTATTTGGCCAAAGTCCTCTCTTATATGATAAGAAACAACTTTATTGTCAGTGCACTGAAATTCATTTTCCATCCCTGTTCAAGAAATGTACACATAAAAAACACATCATACAGTCATGCCACTTATACATATCACATTATATTCTTTGGTTTTTAGTTTAGCAACAGGATAGACTGATAAAAGAATTCTTCAACCTGTTGCTTTTAAATGGACGGACTTTATATCGCCGAATGGAGGGCAGAAGTTGACATTCTCTGTTTAAAACATGCAAGGAGTCAGAAGAGATCCTGTTAGCAATAATCTTAGCACAAATTTGGATTTGATTATGTAGTATGAAACTATGCCAGGATACGATTTGCAGCCAAGAAACGCACCATAAGGAACTGAAACTGATACTGATGACTTATGACTGACGTGTCACCAATCAGCTTGTTACAGACACTTGTTTAGGGAGGTTTACAATAGAAATAACCAAAATAATTTATGAAATTGGCCAAATTTATAAAATTTGACTGTAGCTAATTTATCCAGCTTGCCCCAATCAAATTATGCACTGGTGAGTGTTGTCTGCCCAGAGGAAAACATTCATTCAGTCAACAGGGATTGATGAATGGAGTCACAAACATTTTGCCACATTCAACTCCTTGGGATCTTTTATGATCAAGGATGCCAAACAGTGCAGTTTTGCAAACAGGCCATGCTGTGTAGTTTGAAGCCACATACCCAGGGGACTGAGAAATATTGCCCTTAAATAATGCATAATTTTAGAAGAGCAAATGTTAAATACTATATACTACATGTATATAGCTTGTTTTATATAAATATTTGTACTCTACCAGGATTTGATTCAATAATGTAAAATGAAATTATGTATTTGAGGAATTCTCAAAAACACAAAATTTCATTTTCAAATATTTCTTTTCAGATATTACACAGTATTTAAAGGAGGGGTGTTTTATTTATAAATTTTTGTTACAGTGAGATAAGCTTTTGCTGTTCAGTTAAATAATCATAATATTTTTACATGGGACATTTCACATATTTTGGTGTCAAAATAACTAGTAGGTACAAAATGTTGGAATCTATGTAGTAGATGGGTTCAGCCGCGAACCAGCTGCAGTGGCTGCTACATATTTCTTTGTGGCAATTGTGGCAGTCAAAAGTACATTTACAATAGTGTGGCTCATTGATTTGTGTTTTAATAGTTTTTGGACAATGGAGCTCTATGGCACAGAGGAATAAGATATGTTAGACTTTTGCAGCCCAGACATTACTTGTTAAGATCATTTCATTTTGTTTTTAAGGGATTTGTTTAGTCTTTAGTCAGCACTCTTTATGTATGTAAGCATCATCTTTTGACAATGATTTACATTTTAGATACAGAATCTCTTCTGTAGTTCAGTTTACTGTGTATGGAAGGTGATTAAAAAACAATATTAAATGTTTAAATATTAAAAGACAAACAAAAAAACTTTACTAGGTAGGTCATAGGTCAAAAAAAAAAGAAAAAGTTTGACATTACCAGTATTTTAGAAATGTGGATGGATTAATTAACAAGAAGAAAAAGACCATGATCTGAAAACACATAGAGTGAAGACTGCACTGTAAGTTAGATGTTATGAGAATTCAAATGTAGCAGAACTTCCCTGTGTGTCACATTACACTCTCAAAGCATTTGTTAAAATTCATCTCAAAAGGCCACCGTCTTGGCACAGAGTTTGGGAAAGGCATACTCCCAAAAACAATACTCTATGACCATCGTGCTGCTCTGTAAAGCAACAATCTGTTAACAGCTGCTTCAACAACCGAACCTCATCTCTGTCCAGTAATCCTAAGGTCACCCATGCGTGTCCTGTCACACGCTGATCTCCTCTTGCAGATCAGCTGACCCCGCTATCTGCGATATGTAACACGCACCTGCATGTACCGCCCCCTCATCCCCTATGTTACGTCCGGGAGATATCGAACACTTAATAAAACACACGCTCTTAGGCTCAAATGTCACCGTCCTAAGCAGGGCTCTGTCAATACCTCCCTGACCTTTCTCTGTGTTTAACTTTGTAGGATATCACGCTTGGCGGTACAGCAGAATGGAAGGCATACAGAGGACTCAAGCTGTGCAAGAAGGGGAGGTAGGGAGGGCATGTGAGGCAGTGAAAACTAGCATGGCCTTAGGCAAGATATATAATACCTTAAATAGCAAGTCACTCTCGGCCTCGAATATTCTAATTAGAGGATGGTCAGTCATTCATTCAGAGTCTGTTAGAATCATCAGTTTAGTTGACATACCGATATGCTATCGTCAGCCTATCAGTTTAAAATCTTACCGTGTGACTTACCGAGTGATGTCAATGCCTTGTCTTTGTTATCACTTTAGAACAAATGATAATATGAATAGCAAACAAAATTCTTCCAGATTTTTTGTTTTTCTAGCAGAGTTTTAGCAGAGAATCAATTTCCAGAGAATCCAATTATCTGAAACGAAAATGAATGACTGCTTCCACCTATTTCTATGCTGCAGAAAGAAAATACAAAATGAAATAGACTCAACTGAGAAAAAGCTTATCTTTTTCTCTCTGAGATATGAAGGAGGTCTCAGTATGCTTTTTTCTGTCTCTCTTTTTGTTGGCTGGGCAACAGGCTCCTGTCAGTCAGAGTAACTTCATTCAGGCACAAAAAATGAACAGGAAGCTTGTCCAGGTGGCACGGGTCATATTGACAGCTTGTCTAAGTACATCCTGACACACTTGGGAGGAGGAAATTAAGGTTGTATTAAGTCATGTTTTCACTTCTTTTCATGATTGAATGTGTGCAGTGTCTTTGTAGCGCATGACAGTTATGCAGCTGTATTCATGTTAGAATAAAACTGCATTCAATGTCAAATAACTATCTAATTAATGCTATGCTCGTCTCAGTGTGGTATTGCATCAGCAGTGCATGAAGCCTCTGTGGAGGGAATAGTCCGTTATCTGTTCACAGAGCTGCAGATATTGAGAACGGAAAATGTTATTGATCGGTGCATCTACAGGAGGTTGAGAAGTACTATTAAAATGTCATAAGAAAGGACTAAGTATCCAAAGTACAATGACATTTGTGGTATTTGTCACCCTGTAACCATTGTTCCTAAGTTCAGCATGTCCTTTAGTTGGTTCTCATTCACTAGGCTCCCAAGATCAGTTTTCCCACCTATTTCAGTCTCCTAACACTAGCCATCTTTCTGCACAGATGTTCTCAGTTTAGTCACTAGCTCCATATAAAAAGCCAACAGTACACCTTCCTTGTGTGTTGTATTGTTCCTGTTGCCACATAGCCACTTCTGCCATTTGTCTATCCCTTTATAAACTGTCTCAAATGTTCAAACTCCTATTACCAGCACTGTTGAACTGTGACCAAAAGATCATAAAGCCTTTTGAAATCCCTCTGATAGTGGGAGTCATTGATTTACCTGAGGACACTAAAAAGGGCTTTTCAACCAAAACATTTAAAGTTAAAGCCTTATACTGTAGTTTGGTCAATTGATTCCATGCTGTTCCACTGCCAGGCTTCCATTACAAACACTTTGATTGGAAGCAGTAAGTGAGATAACAAGATGAAGTGCTTCCAAAGGTTCATCATGTTTTAGAAAAAAAAAACTATTGTCTTCACCTACTCCTCTGTCTCTGTCATTCTTCCTGGCATCATTAAGATAGTGGAGATTATAGCAGTGTGGGATTAATGGACGCCCTCCAATGTAGAACAAAGCTGGTCCAGGCACACAGGATTCCAGGTAATGAAGAAGCAGCATGAGTTATGGCTTCATGCAGAAACAGGCAGATACATTTGGAGTGCAGGAGTGGTGACTGCTGACTTATCACCCCTGTGGAGATGACTGAAATCCCCAGACTATACGCTGCTTTGGTACAGTGACATCTTTCACACCAGGGCATGTGTGCTTCTAATTTCACCTTTAAACAGTTAAGACATTTTGGGAAATGTCATTATTCACCACTCTCATATTTGTATGCTAAAGACAGTTTGTAGCTATAGTATGTTGTTATGTTATCTCAGCCGCTTTCATAGAAAGATCCCAAAATAAATACAAAAAGAATATGCGCCAATATGCATATACTCATTCATACTAAACCTACGTTTGGGACAATAAAATCTAAATCTACTGCCACGAAACAGTTAGCTAGCTTAACATAAAGAATAGCTGTGGGGGGAAACAACTAACCAGGCTCTGTCCAAGTAAAACAAAATCTGCCTATTTCAGCAACTCTAAAGCTCACTATTTAAAGGGAGAGTAAGTGATTCACCAAGTATTGTTGATATTTGAACTCACCTGCCACACAAATATACCCCTCCCTTCAGTGCTGCCTCTACCCCCAAAATATCAAGGTTTCTCCATAGTTTGCCCTTGCCTTGTCTTATGACTTTGTTCTGTTTATACTCTTCAGCCCCTTTCCTCTTTGGCTGTTTCTCAGCCTGCTCTCCTTCTTCACAGTGCCTGGAGTCCAGCATGTTTGAATGTGCCGGTGTATAGAACTCACTCACCTACTGCCCTCTTCCACCTATCACTCCTGTGTACAAGCACTAACGCCACCTGTTGCTAACTGGCAGGAACACTTTCTTTGTTTTCTATTTACAGAGCCAGGGCTGTGGTGGAAAAACAGATTTTTTGTCAGAGCACGTGACCGCCGCGTGGTTGTTCGCTCGCGGGTCGGCTAGTTAAAAGAAACAATTAAAACTTAATTTGGGTAAGGTTCTGCTGGGGAACGGGCTGCACCGAGACAACAAGAGGCTCAGACCAGTACAGTTTATGAAACCAATGCCAGTGTCTTTATTAAAAAATAGAAAACAATGAAGCACAAAAAAACCTTCATCAAAAGGCCTAAAAATAATAACAAGAGTTCATAATAAAAACTCGTAATAAACGTCACTGGGCAAGCCTTGATCTGTCCGGTCCTCAGTAGTTGGTCTTTAAAATCCCAGTTTCCAGTCCGTCAGCCCGCCAACTCCCTTCCTCTGCTCTCGCTGCTCATTCCTGCTCTCAGTAGTGGTCAGCAGTAACCTAGGTGACAGGATGCTTGGCAGTCACAAAGTTCCCCACAATTGTTCCGCTAGGGTTAATTCGTCATATATAAAACTTCAAACAGAAATGTGCATCCAAGTAAACAACTAAATCAAAGCATCTTAGTGTTTTACGCTGTTGAGTTTACGATAATCTACACAAAACTGCCAGGCACCACACTTCTTTTGAACCAACACTATAGGTGCTGCCCACGGACTACAACTCTCTGATGACTCCCTTCTCCAACATTCCTTGCAGCAAACTGCGCACTTCTTTATACAATGTAGGGGGTACGGTCCTAAATCTCTCCCTAATGGGGGCTGCATCACCTGTTGGAATGTGATGTTTGATAATATCTGTGCGGCCACAATCCTCATCATTTGCCGAAAACACATGCTGCCACTTACCTAGAAAGCTGCTGCTGCTGTCCTTCACTCAGCTGATCACTGTGGGGTACAGGGTACATGTTTTGCTGGCTTACGGCCTGCTGACTCTGCCCCTGGTTTACCTGAACAACCCCTACTTCTACTTTTTTCCAACAGGTGAGAATCACATTCATCCCCAGTAGTGCTTTGTTAGTCCCCAAACAGTCATCCCTCACAATCACAACACCCCTGGATGGCACAGTAACCCTCCCAATCTCAAGGTCAGCCAAGTAACCCACAAAGGGAATGTCTAGTCCATTAGTGGCACGCAGAGTCAGCCACGGAAGGTCGTCGGGGTGCCGCTGTTGTCCTTTAAAAAGTTCGTTACACAGGCTTTCACTAAATAGTGTGACTTGTGACCCAGTATCTACTACACAATTAACCTCTACACAGTCTACTTTGAATCGTGCTCGGGGACAAGATTTCGCCATGATAGCCTCTTTAAGTGGGTGACTAGGGTCGTTTGGGGGGCTCCCGGCCACATGACCCGCTGTGGCCGGCTCAACTAAAAATCCTGTGCTGACCCCTGGCGGGTGCAATATCGCTTGATGTGCCCGACTTCTCCGCAGTGATTACAGAGGGGACGGCCATCTTTGCTCCACTGAAACCTGGGATAACTTACAGGGGGTTTCACCACCTGCCTCGGCTGTGCCAGACTACCGGAATAAGCCCTGGGCCGGTGAGGATTTTCAGAGACACTCAGTCTACCATTCAAGGTCCTCATCTCTTCTAGCAGTGTTTTTGTATTATCAGCTAATTGTTCTCTGACCTCCTTAAGGATCTCTTCTTTGAGTTCCTGTTTCCAGTCTTTTATCTTTGCTGAACACCGGCCACTCAACGTGACAGACAGGTACTGACCAACGTTTCTCTTGGTCCTCCTCCAGGGCCAGTGCCTCGCCTTTGACAGCATCAAAAGAAAGGTCGGGATCATTTCTGACCTGACGCTTGTCGAATACACCCAGCTTGTAATCCGATGACAAACAAATGGTCCTGGAGGATGAGGTCCCCCTGCCTCAAGTCGTCTCTCTGCCGCAGTCGCCCAAACAACTCTCGCAACTGCAAAGTGAAGGATCTCAGCGACTGGTCCGGTCCCTGCTTGCAATTAAAAAACTGAGCTCTCAGTGCAGCCACTGGAATCACATCCCCATACAACCCATTCAGGTAAGTAAATATCTTCCCAGGTGTGTTTCTATCAGCCTGCTCCAAGGTCAATACTTCCCTCCTTGCAATCCCATCTAAAAACCCCAACACATAGTCTGCTTTCTGCAAGTCATTTAGTGGCTGGAAGTTCAACATCATCTCTATCTGGGGCCTCCACTCCCCCAACTTAACACTAGAGCCCTCCCTAAATTTCTGCAGCCATGGCATCCCCATTGCAAAAGGCATTGTGGGGACTTGGGGCCCTGTGGCCAGTGCCGGAACTGGTTCGTCACCAAGCATGTTGAACAGTAGCAGCTAGCTCAACCCAAGCAGATCCTGCCGACAACGCCAAGTGTGACCGCCCCCACGCGGCTGTTCGCCTGCGGGTCTGCGGGTCGGGTTCTGCTGGGGAACGGGCTGCACCGAAACAACACGAGGCTCAGACCAGTACAGTTTATGAAACCAATGCCAGTGTCTTTATTAAAAAATAGAAAACAATGAAGCACAAAAATCCCTTCATCAAAAGGCCTAAAAATAATAACAAGTGTTCATAATAAAAACTCGTAATAAAAGTCACTGGGCAAGCCTTGATCTGTCCGGTCCTCAGTAGTTGGTCTTTAAAATCCCAGTTTCCAGTCCGTCAGCCCGCCAACTCCCTTCCTCTGCAAGCAAAACATAAATCAAAACCCCAAACCACACACCCAAGCAAAACTACTGGTCTTCGTGGCGTGACATCATGGTATACATAAAAATGGGCTTTAAAATTAGGACCAGAATCAGTAGCGTACTGGCTTGTTCCTCCAAATACTAAAAATAATAAAACCCAACTAAAAATTGGCAGCTTATTCAACCAATCGCAACCAGAGAGGCGTGGGAGAGTTACTTACAGGGAAGGAGGGGGGAACGAATTCCGACCCCTCCTCGTGTCTCTGATGGCGTCCTCCCCCATGCACTTCCACAAGGGCCACACTCCAGTTACTCCGAGGCGTCTCGTCTTGGCTCCGGGCCGCCTCGTCTACCCAAAGGGTTGCTCGGCAGTGTGGTTGACTCGCTTCTGACGTCCACCTCGGTCCCTGTCTCGTCTCCATCGACTCTCCGCCTCACATCGTGCGTGGTGACCACCGCGTCTCTCTAGATTGCCGCCTTTGGTGCAGTTGCCGTCCTGCCCTCGGCTCTACTCTTCCCTGCTCCCATGTTCTCCCGCATCCGGGTTTCTCCCGTCTCCTTATAAAGGAGCACCTGCCCCCAGACTTCCCCCACCGGTAGCCATTCACCAGTAACGAGGGGGCGTGACCATACCAGCTCCAATCTCTCTCTTACACACACATACACACACACACACACGTCACTCCGGTGACACACACTCAAAACAGAGAGCTAGCGAACTTTAAGGAAATATTCACTGAATTTTACAAAAAGGGCTGAACAGCGATATCAGTTTACCCTACTTCCAGGTTTATGCTAAGCTGAGCTAACCATTTGCTGGCTGTTGCTACTTATCAATCTTCCCATCTAACTCTTCCCATCTAACACAAGAAAGCAAATAAGCATATTTACCAAAATAAACTACTCTCCTTAGATGTCAAAGTTTCCTAAAATAAATAAAAAACATCAACACAAATTACCAGGACTTTTTCATTGGGGCTATGGTTTGAAATGTCATCCTTGGGATATAATGTTTGTATCTTAAAATATGATTTTGTAGATATTATTTCATATAAATAATTAAAGTTTGCTATTGCATTTTGCATTTATTTGACAGAGAGCAACAAAAAATATTAATATGGTAAAGTTAATGAATAAACCAGAAACATGGTGGCCATATGCAACCCCAATGTGTCCCAGACTATTTTATTCTCATTTTTGCAACTTTGCCCTTCAGCACTCTGTTGGTCTCTGAAGGCTTTCATATGGGTAAGCGTGTCTGTGTTGCCCCTGTGATGGTGACCTGTTCACACTGTCTCCCTGTCTTCCACCCAGTGCATGCTGGGAAATGGGATTAAGTGTAAAGAGAAAATGTTCTTCTATCGACACTTCTAGTCAAACTCTTTGGATACTGTTTTTCATATCAATAAGGGTATGCAGGGTTGTCTTTGTAGCACTATAGAAAACAGTAATATAACCAACAGCTAAACATACATGTCTGACATCTGACAACCACTGGGATGTTTCTCTTTCTCTGAATTAAATCTTGACACCGCATTCTCATTAAAAAGGTTAATATGGCTGATTCCTTGTAGGTAGAGTGTTTTTGGATTATGGATTTTGAGGAATACTGCTAGTACTTTTGTGACATCACCCCCTTCCAATAATTTGGATGTGTAAAACGTGATTCATTAAAACATATAAATCCAGGAATAGGGAATTACAAGTTAAGTGTCATTAACTCTTTGATTTGATTTTATAGCTGTAATAAGATAGGAGTACTATTTCTTTATTTTTCTGACAGTTTGGGTGGGTGCTAAATGTTGTACACAACACCCAACACGAGTGTTTTGACTGGACTGGAGACACATCTCACATTAACACATTAACTTCAGCACTAATGTCATTCCACTGTCATTACAGTGCTACATGTTCAGCCTGACATAATGCTTTTACCACTGAATTTTACTAATTACATTGAGGGAAACTAGTCAGTAAAGTTAAACTGAACTGACGAGAACTGATTAGTGTTAATTTAAAGACATTACATATTCCCCTCAGGTGAGCCCACCAGTAGCCGTAGAGGGCACCAGCATGTCACATAGTATGACACAAATGAATTAATGAACTGCTTAATTAGAAGGCACCTACTGCTCATATTTGTGGAGGTGAATTCACAGTCTAGCACTCATGTGACACCTGACCGACTGTGTCTTGCTGGAACAAGCCCAGAGGAGATGGAGCGTGACTAGCTGTGACACCGTGATGTGGTGCATCATGCCAAAGGTTGTGCCCTCTCTGTCCTTGCCTGCATCACACTTGTAGACCAAAGGAGCATCTTCCTGTAGCATGTGCCATGCCACATTACACGGGCCATTGGTTTTGTCTGAGGAGCCGCTGGTTTATGTTGTCCTGTTTTTCAGGCCTTGTTTCGATCAAACTGGCATTTTTAATACCGTTGTTTATTTTCTGCAGTTTTATTTTGGTAATTTGTACATGTTGCAAACACGTTAATCAGGATTGCTGGACATTCAGGCTGAGCAAGTTTGTCGTGTCTGTGAAATTCTAACATTAGAATTTCTTGGAAACGCTCGGAAATAATAGCTAAATATTAGCTAAATACAGAAGAATTTTCAAGTTGACTTAAAGTAAAATATTGGTAAATTATTTAAGTCCTGATGAAAGAGGAATACTTTCTTCCATTTATTTTCTTCCAAATGATTGTTATAATTTCTTTCTTACTCAAATTTCTTTAGTGTAAACATTAAAACATTATTATTTTAATATTCAAAAGTTTTAAACAGCCAAAATTCTAGATTAAAATGTACTTTTAGTATTCTCCTTTAGAATGCATTCAAAAATCCCTGCTCTATAAATAATAATAAGAGACTCTTAACTGTAATTTCTTGAAATGATGTGTTATGGATGGGAAGCAGCTGGGGATACCTAGGTGTATAATATTGATGAAATTCCAATATTCACCATAGAGTCCACCACTCTAACTGTAAGTGGTTATTTAAGTTTCACGAGATGAGACTAAAATTGGATTTGACATTTCTCATGTCCCTGTATTAGCATTTCACCACCAGCTCGAACTCTGTTTTGGCAGGTCTGTTCTCCCTTCATTCTCTTTGAATAGGCCATCTGCAAATGACATCTTGTTTAATAAATTAAATCCGGATTAGACCACCCAACTGATGCAGACACATGTTCCGCATACTGTGTATATGAAATATTCTTTAAATTGCTTTCTACCTCATTACCGTATCACATTCTGCTATTGAATATTTTCAGATCTTACTGTTTTTAAGATGGTGGAATTCTGACTTTTTTTTCTTATTGTTTTTGCTATTAAAATCATACATTTCACACGTGGGTGCAGAGGACTGTTGTTTTTTTTCACTTTTGCAGAATAGACAAGGCTTGTTTCTAGTAATTTCAAAGTAATTATTGTGTTTCTATCAAGTTGTATGCAAACTGAGGATGACAGATATGAAGCTGATAATTGTCAGTGAATTCATGCCGTGAGTGAACTCTACTCCTACAAAGGATGCGCTTAACCAAACCATAAGAAATACTATTGACTCTTACCTGATTATCTATGGTGACCAACACTGAGAAGTTCTATGGTGTTCCACCAAGGTCACAGGTTTTAATCCCTGTAAAAACTGTTTTCTCAACTCATGTTGAGTAGTCATTGAGCAAGAATGTACTGTATTTTCTACATCAAGCATTTATGTTTAGAATGAGTATATTGAAGTTATTAATCCAGTTTCTTGTGTGTCATAAATAGAGAAAGTATTACAGCTAGGGCTGGGCACATTAACGCGTTAATTAATTAACACTGACAATTATTTTATCGTACGTTAACGCAATTTAAAAAAAAATTATTATCGTTTTGAAAGTATTATTTTGCTCACTGGCTCTGAATACACATACAGTCAAACCATGGGTCACAGGAGGGGCGGGATGTTGATTAGCCGGCAAATCACCCACCCAAACAAACAGTGGAGAGAGGCTTCGGCAGACTACGATGGATGCAGAGGGAGAAGAGAAAGACAGCGCTCAGTGAGTAAACGGCAGGCTCTCTATGAGAGTAACCAAGGCGACGTTTTCTTTGCGCTACACAGCTATAAATTTAACGTAAATTAAAATTATAGGCTACATAACTTTATCTGATAGGCCTTCATCTAGTTTTACAGGGATGCTCTGCCATGCGAATTCGCTCCTTTTGATGTCCTGATAACTATTTAGTAAACAGTAATATATTCTGGAAACTCACAGTGAGGATCAGTCTCTCTTCCAATGATTTGTGCGAATTCAACTTCGGCAGTGGGCGGGTGTGTGCGTGAGACGAAGGCAAAAACCAGAACAAGCAAGCTGTTTCGATCAACCTTTTCTCATGTGATACTTCAAAATGTGCATCAAAAAACATTGATGGAAACATGGCTAATGTCTACAAGTGAATGCTACAGGGCGGAGGTGGAGCTTTTGAAATGCTCTATGAACAGCAGCAGTGGCGGCATCATTGACAGCAGTAGTGACAGCATGGCTTTCAGGTGAAGAGTGTGGGAGCAGGCTCGGCAGCAAAAGAGGGAGCTGAGCACTGTACTTAGGTGCAGCACAAGTACACCTCCATAAATAAAGGGCTGTACTAGATATACTGTATGTTGCAGTGAGAAGAGCACGCCATGTGATCATACAGATGGACTGAAGTTGACTGCATGAACTAGCTCACAAACATTGCTTAATTTGTTTCAGACTGATGTTCAATGTCATGCTACTTCTAACTTTACCTCTAAAATCGAGATCCAGATAGCCAATGCTGTAGCTTAATGGATGGGGCTACTTAATGGATGGGGCTACTATCACCAAAGAGACCACTCCCAGGATAGCAAAGTTTCTCATCAAAAGATAACCATGGTCACTCAGAATAACTTTGTGTTGATTATCAATAACCCCATTTCCACCTTTTTTCCACTGACAGACAGACAGACACAATAAATAACAAAGGCTAACACAATGTGTTAACTTACTGCAGTCTCCTGCATTGTAAATGTTATGGGCAAGGGCACCCCCAGGAATAAGGGGCCCTGTGTCATATCTCATCAGAGAACCTAAAAGCTTAATCTGTTTCGGTAGTTCATTTCAAGTGAGCAGTTCCATTGCACATTGACTGCCTTTATTCCAGCCATCCTCTGTTGTAATACTCTCAGATCCTTTTGCCCTTCACACCTAAGAAGAGAAAAAGTGCAGGTTAAGTCACAGTGATCATGTAGTCGAGTGCAACTTACTCCACTGAGAGTTCCCTCTCCCTCCATTTTAAATGATGTTAATGCAAATCAAGTGGGAGGGGAGGACTAAGTGCAGATATGTGAGATGAATATCAATACTTACCATTTAATATAATACCCTTTTTTCTTTTTAACCCACTATACTGATGGTCATCTACAACCTGTGATTCAGACTTAATTCTCAAGCATCCAATTCAGATAAAGCCAACCCACAGCAGTCAATAATAAAACTAATCTGGGAATTATAGTTGCACAACTACTTTAAACATGATAGGCATATGAATGGTGTTTGGGACTGCAATCCTATCATGTAGTGGTTATTGTTGATTTCATGTTAGGTTATGTAGGCCTGTTTATTGTTTTAAACAGAAAGAACTAGGCTTCATGTCATCTGATTGATACTAATGTTTGATGATATTTGCATGCACTGTAGTAGGTCCCTTTCTTCCAACAAGTTAGACTGCTTTGTGCTAGCAATGCATTTCATCCGCAATTGAATTAAGTGTCCAACTAGTGCCTAACAAATAAATTCATGACGTCAACCCAGGAGACTAGGGTTCGAACCCATATGAAACCAATTAAACACTTATATAAACTATATAAAGTTATATAAAGTTTTAAGTTAAATAACAATACGTACAGTACTGTGCGTACTATATAGGTGGGACAATGCTTTCAAAAATAGACATGACTGAACAGAACAAAAATCTAAATCTAATCAATATTTGATGTGGCCACCCTCTCCCTTTTAAACAGCATCACTTCTTCTAGGTTTATTTCAGGGGTTTTGTAGGCATATTGTCAGATGTATGTTTAAACAATTATACCAAACAGGTTGAAACACTATCATTAACTGGGACAGAAATAGCTGTGTCGGAGGAATACAATTCGGTGAGGAACAGCCGAACTCAGATAACAAGGTGAAGTCGATGAAGACAGTTCACTGTCAATAGTCATACACCATGGCAAGACTGAACACAGCAGTAAGACACAATGTAGTTATAATGAATCATCAAGGTCTCTTCAAGACAGAAAGGGGTTTCCAGATGTGAAGCACAAAGAAACAACACAAAGAGAAGTCTCGACAAAAGTGGTCGTCGTGGAGCACTTGCAGCCAAAAAGAAATAGGCCTACCTCCGACATGGAAACAAGGTCAAGAGTCTGACTGGACTGATGAGTCAAAATCTGAAATATTTCTCTGTTGCACAAGGGAGTTTGTTTGCTGAAGGGCTGGAGAGCAGTACAAGAATGAGTCTCTGCAGGCAACAGTGAAGAACGGAGGAGGTTCTTTACAAGTTTGGACTGCATTTTTGCAAAAGGAGTTGGGGATGTGGTCAGAATTTATGGTCTCCTCAATGCTGAGAAGTACAGGCAGATGCAGTACCATCAGGGAGGCATCTGATTGGCCCAAAATTTATTCTGTGGCATGACAATGACCCTAAACATACAGCAAAAGTAATTAAGAAAGTAATTAAGAATCTTCAGTGCAAAGAAGAACAAGGAGTCTGATTTTAACATTACCAGGTCTGTCTGGGATTACAAGAAGAGAGAGAAGCAACTGAGGCTGCTTGAATCCACGGTGGGTTCTATCTCACACAGGCTCCACCCTCTACTGGACTCTATGGGTACTACCTTCTCCAATCACACCACCAGACCTCCTCCCTCTGTTATGGGTTCAGCATGCATTTATTTGTGTTTCATGTGCTGCTGTGTACACACTAAAAATGCTGTGAATTTTCAACTGATTAAATACAGTACATTCCTAAAGAGCATTCCCCCACCGAACCCCCTCCATCTTCGGCTCGGTGCGTAACGCGTTGCAGTCTCCACAAAACTGCATGTTCACCGATGCTAAGCTAATGATCCGACCTACGGCCCACACTGCTCTCCTTGCTACAGCAACGGGTCACCTATATTGCCTGGCAGCCGAATGAAGGGCTGCTCGCCCCCCTTGGGCTAAACTGCCATAAGTTTGTTGATGGATCGTGCAGAAGATGCTCACGCTTCACGTATACACATTTTCATGCAGAATGGCAACGCCGCTGCATGCTGACAAGCTGGGTGGACAGCATTCTGAGACGAGGCTACTCTCTTCAGTTCTGTTGCATACCATCAGTTTTCCTGGACATAATGGAAGCCAGTCTATCCTCTCAAGAGGAAGCGGACTTCCTGGCCTCCGAGATCCAGCAACTTCTGCTGAAGCAAGCCCGTCTTAGGGCATCTCTTAGGTCTTGCACCATGTACTTTTGGTCTCCAAAAAGACGAGAGGCTTCTGAGCCATTCTTGATCTTCGCCACCTGAACCAGCATAATGGACAAGAGGGCGTTTCCACATGCTGATGATCAAGAAAAATGCTGGAGCCAGTGCAGCCCGGCAACTGGTTCACCGCCATTGACCTGAGGGCATGAGGGTTTCTACTCACAGCCTCATGTTAATGGAGAGATTGAAGCCTCGGGTGATCTCCAAACAGCCCAGTTGATTTTGCACCTCAACAGCCTGGGGTTGCAATCAATTTGGAAGACTGCTCCCCCAGCCGCTGCAGCGAGCGGAGTATTTGGGGATTGTGCTCAACTGCAACACTCCAAGAGCGTATCTGTGCGCGTCGCTTGGTGGTCCACAGGCTGCAGCGGGGGACAGCTGCTACAGCGCTGTCAGTGATGCTGCTGTTGGGCCTCAGGGCAGTAGTCCATCAGGTGATCCCTCTGGGCGACGGCTACAATGTTGGTTTGCCAGCCTGCATCTGGACCTCAAGAGGTAAAGGTGATGCATGAGTTGGTTTTCCTTTGTCAGTATCGAATAAAAACACAGCCACTCCAGGTTTTGCTCCTATAATTGTGGAGAGGCAGACTCGTCGCTAGACCACGTCTAGCTGTAAAGCTAAGTGGTTGGGCTTTCAGCGTTGATGCTCTGAGTGGGAGACGGATCTGCCTACCTGTTCGGTGGGATCCGTTTTGTCTTTCCTGCAAGGTCTGATGGAGAAGGGGCTGTCACGCTGCAGCTATCTCTCCTGTCACAGGGGGTTTGGTGACCGAACAGTCTTCACCCACTCTCTCGTGATACGCTTTCTGCAGGGTGTGAGAAGACAGCGACCGGTGTCGTGTCTCTCGGCGCCTCAGTAGGACTTGCTGCTTGTGTTGGTGGCTCTAATATCTGCACCTTATGAGCCCCTGGAGCAGTCCTCATTGAAAATACTATCTCTTGAACAGCCCAGCTGCATGCTGGTTCTTGGTGTCCACAGTGCAGCCAGATTGAGACAACACACCTCCTTTGTTCTTAAGAACATAAGGAGCATATTCAGGTCAAGGACAATAAATCTAGATGTTTCTACTCCCCTACCCCACTTAGGGTGCAGGGAGGTGAGAGTGCATCTGTTGTGTCCATGTGTGCTAGGCTAAGGTCCTATGTAGAGCACACAGCCCCCCTTCGATGCACTGGTCAGCTGTTCGTCTGTTTCAGTGATAGTGCAGTCAGTAACACCCTGTTGAAGAAGAGGCTGGCCAGCTGGCTTTGTGAATGAATCTCCAAAGCCTGTACACGGGTGGGAGCAGTCCCACCCTTAGCGGTGCATGCACATTCCACTCGGAAGTGTGGAAGTGTCTACAACTCTTTTTCAGTGGGGTGTGTGTCGAAGAGATCTGCACAATGGCATGTTGGCCCTTACTGTGCCCATTTGTGCGTTTCTATCTCTTGGATATGTCGGGCTCCTTCTCGGGATCCAGTGCGACCTAGCATCTGAAAAGTGAGGATCTAGCGACTACTGGGTGTAGAGGGGGAACATATACTGGCAGTGCCTGACGTTTCAGTGAGAAGTCAGGGCAATGCAGGTGTTAATGGTCAGGCCAAACCCCTATCGGTCCAGTGACCTTCTCAGGGGTGTCCCTCCATTCTGTCACTAGGTGATGTGGTGGTCGGGGCTTTGGCCGGCCTGTGGCCGACCGGGTTGGTGTGGTGGACTTTGGCTTGTCGTGGCTAGGGCGCACAGTCATCGAGCCTGTGTGAAATAGAACGAAGGTTACGATATGGTAACCTTAGTTCTATAAGCACAGGCGGAGCCCTCTACCAATGAGCCCTGCCGCTCTGACGCCGTATGCTGAAGAGGCGGTCGTATGCTGAGGCAGTAGGGACACTGCTATTTATACGTCACGCACGTATCGGTAGTGATGTCCTGTTGGTTCGCTACGTGCACGATAAAATTTCAGTGGGCAAGTGCGTGCGTGTGATTGGAGGAGGTAGTACCCATATAGTCCAGTAGAGGGCTCCGCTTGTGCTTATAGAACTAGGGTTACCATATCGTAACCTTCGTTATGTAACATACTACTTTAATGCTAAAGTAGTTGCCTTTACATCCAAAGGTCTTTGAGGGTGAACTGAAAAATGGCAACCCATCTGTAGTAGATCACTGTGGACTGTTCATTCATTATAGATATTGATATTGAACTCCAGGATGTAGTTGTCCACAAATACTGTACGGTATGTAGCCTAAGTAACAACCCTTGTCTTATAACTGACTTAAACCATTGAACTGGTCACCTTAGCCATCATCGCAGCAATTGCTCCCCTTGAGAGATTTAGCAGGAAACACCACTGCAAGTGTCTGACAACGTTCTGGAAAGGATCCCTACAGAGACAGATCTTTTTTGTTAAACCAGAAACAGTCACTATATCACTCTTGTCAAAGCCATCAGACTCCATTGACTAAAACGGCAGCGAAGGCTATTGTATAGTCAGAGAAGTGAACACTGAATGGCTACTGCTGAAAGAATGAAAATCACAAGGATTATAACTATAGGCTAAGTCAAGTACAAACACTAGCATACCAATTGTCTACTGGCTACTTTTTGTTTTGTTTGTTTTACTGCCTTAGCTGTCAGGTAGGCTGAGCAGGTCAACCGGCACACCATGACAAGTGTATGCCAAGCTAGGGATACACTGGTAGCAAATATAGCACCTATCTAGTCTTTGCAACCACTCAAAGTGCTTTTACACTACATTGCACTGAGCCTAAGTGTTCTAACAGAAACTAACATTCATACACTTGTGGGACAGCCACCAGGGGCAATTCAGGGATCAGTATCTTGCCCACACACAACTTGGAGGAGCCGAGGATTGAACCGCCAAGCTTTTTATGGGCGCCAATTAATGGGCAACCCGCTCTAACTCCTGAGCCACAGCCGCCCAAGTGTACCCCAACTGATTTGTCCTTTCTGCTTTCCTGATGGGAGAGTTATCTGTTGCTAATTGAATTCCTCCAAAGTCACGGAAAAGTCACTTCAATTATTTTGACCAGTGATGTCCTGTTTGACAGTTTTTTCATTGTCTATATCTATTGATCGTGTGACAGCTAATTGGACTTGAGAGTTTTCTTTTTGGTTGTTTATGTCATTTAACCCTTTTCTTATTAGCTTTTTTTTTTCTTCTATCTTCTTTTTTTTTCATCACCAGTACTGATTCCAAAGTCACACCAACATGAATAATGGTTTGTTTGTTTGCTGATGAAATTTGAGCACTTCTCCTTTTTGTGATCATCTATACCCACTGATTCTGAAAATAAGTAGGCCCTCCTAAATTCAGCTATTCAGTGAAGCCACAACACAAGAAAATGATAAACCATACTTCTTCTGAAAAATCTGATCTCAGCAGCGTACATCGCTCTGCTATCCACTATCATGTTCAATTAGTGACTTGACCTATTCTAAATACACACCAGTGTTCCCGAGGTTGCGAGAGCCAGTAAATACAGACATCAGTTTCATAGATTGTGCAGTGTTCAGCTCGTTCAAGGAGCAACTGGAAAGTGTCCTCCATTTCTCGCATGGTTTGTTTTAAAACCAAACCCCAACCCACATTTCCTTTGTTCAAAATGGTTTACTCATCAGTACAAAGAGACCATTTACACTTAATCAATTTGTCTGTGTAGTGTAAATGCATCTACAAATATTCAAGATGGATAGAAGTCTAATTGTTTAAACCGTGTTGGAAGGCGTTTTGCGATGAATTCTTGCCAGATGTGGAAAATATGTCAGGTCCAAGATGCCTATGTAATCATTTACTCCTCCCAAGTGTATTTATGTCAGCAAACAGTCTGAGGAGCAGCCTCTACACGGTCTGTCCCCAGTGATCACAGCAGTTTAAGTTACACTGAAACTTAACTGAAATTTACTGTCATCTTCCCTGTCTCATAAAAGTGACAGGGAGAAAAATGGCTCTAGCTGTTTTTAACATCCGCGATTATGTAGAAAGTACATCGAGCTGATATACCGTTTATCTGATCCCTCATCAGTACAACCACTTGATCCATGTGGGTGAGAGAGCGCTTTGAATGAGAGCCCATGAAGACAATAAAACATTTGTTTCTCTTGTGGTTCATAAATGCAATTCATCCATGTGTTTGTGTTAGTTTATAGATAGTGCTTGAATAGCTAGCTGAACCGGTCTAAATGTAGTTCTTCTAATGAAATCATTTATCAGTTTATCACTTTTTTTTATTGCCTGTTTGTGAACAAGTTATAACCTCACATAAAAATTAACATCACGCCTGCTTTCTCAGTCCCTTGGCCACTATTCTGCATCCTATATGAAGAAATCAGGTTGGATTTTCTGCATGCATGCTCCTGAGCTTCTTGCCTACTGATTTTGAACTGTACACATAGCAGCAAGACCACAGCTAACGAAATGGAGTCTGCTAACACCAAAAAATTAAGGATAAAAAAACAACAAAAAAATGTTATGTGCTGAAGCCCGTCAGGTCAAAGGAGAATCAGATTAAGAAGCGACCCACAGTTGGCTTTCATCTTATAGGACAGATATACTAACCTTACTGCAAAGCATGTGATGTATTTTGTGCTTTAGTTGGCTCAAGTTAGATAATGTTAGCTTCATTCATTCATCCACATTGCTTCATCAGCTAATGTAATCCATATTACTATCCTGTGTATTAGTGTTGCATCATTCAAAGAACGTTTCGTTCATTTGACCTAATCCTGTATGACTCCGGAAGAACAGATAGTCTGAGGGAGTAATTTTTTCTTTTTCACGCATGCGGAAATAGTCTTGAGTCGTTCATTTGTCACATGACAGCTCGGCTACAGGTCTGTGGTTAGCGGGCAGCACAGGAAACAGGACTGATTAGTTCACAACTCAACTGTGGGTCTCTAGGTTTGAGTCGTTCATTTGTCACGTGACAGCTCAGCCACTGTGGGGCAGGAATGACCTATTCGTTCACCACTCACATGGGTACTCGTCAGTCTTTTGTTCACTTGGCAGGCTGACTTCTTGCCAGCGAGAGTGAGAAGCAAGTCGGTTGTCAGGTAACAGTCACTGGACTGACATTATTTATCTATGTTGTTAATTATGTGACATTTAATAAAGCATAACATTATTACAGTGCAGTGATGTTGTGCTATAGTTTTAACACAGCCGTACCGTAACTTTAGTCCTGCTAGTGTTTTCAGCTAACAGCTGATGAGATAGATAGGGAAATTCAAGCATCCAGTAGCATACGAAATATACATACATTAAACATACATTAAACCTATATTAAAATAAAATTAAAATAAAACAGTAAAACAGTGCAAAACAGTAAACAGTGCAAATGGAGTGCAGATGGAAGTAAAGAGTACAGATGGAGGTAGAAATTGTTCTTTTGTCTATTGACTTCCCTGCCATGACTAGGAGCTGTTGTACAGTCTGATGGCAGGGTGACGAAAGAGTTTTTAAGTCTGTTGGTGGAGCTGGCTGGGACAGCAGTCTGCTACTGAACACACTCCTCTGCCCGATGAAGGTGTTGTGCAGAGGGTGGTGGGCGTTGTCCAGTATGGACAGCAGTTTGCTCAGGGTCCTTCTTTCTTTCACTGTCACCAGAAAGTCCAGCTCTGAGCCCACCACTGAGCCAGCTCTCCTCACCAGTCTGTCCAATTGACCAGCGTCTCTCTTCTTGCTGCTTCGTCCCCAGCAAACTGCAGCATAAAAGAGGACACTGGCCACCACAGACTGGTAAAACATCTGCAGCAGTTTTTTGCAGATGTTGAAGGACCCTAGCCTTCTCAGGAAGTACAGACGGCTCTGCCCTTTCCTGTGGAGAGTGTCCATATTTGCTGTCCAGTCCAGCTTGTCATCCAGCTGCAGCCCCAGCAATTTATGCTATAAGTCCTGACCACCTCCACATCAACCCACAGGCTGGAGAAGTGGTTTCTTCCTTCTCAAGTCCACCACCATCTCCTTGGTCTTGGAGGTGTTCAGCTGCAGATGGTTGGTCCTGCACCACCTCACGAAGTCCTCTACCAGGCTCCTGTACCCCTCCTCCTGTCCATCCTTGATACAGCCAACTATCACAGTATCGTCTGAGTATTTCTGCACGTGGCAGAGCCTGGCGTTATACTGGAAGTCAGATGTGTACAAGGTGAAGAGGACGGGAGAGAGCACGGTCCCCTGTGGTGCTCTGGTCCTGCTGACCACAGTGTCTGACGTGTGGCCCTTCTTCTCTGACGTACTATGGTCTCTCTGTGAGGTAGTCCGTAATCCATGTCACCAAGAGTGATGAGAGTTATTCTTGGTCCGCTCCACTTCAGAGCCCTGACAGGGTTCTACCGGGAGCCGAATTACCACAGAGGTCGTCTCCTCGCCAAAACAAACGGACCCGGTCACTAAAATATTAAACACAGCCAAATAACAAGCATCTGATCCGGGTCCGACAGAGAACGCAACGTATCTTTTACTTTTTATTTATCAACAGAGCGGTGCTGTTGTTTCACAGCTCCTGATTGGTGAACAACCCGACAGTGTTTGAGAGCGATGTGCTAATGTTTGTTTCTCTCTGTCTGCAGAATCCGGACCTGATTCCAGCCCATTATGCGTTTATTTCTCTCTGTGCTGGAGTTCTTTTAAAACTTGGTGGCTTTATCCAGATTATTATTAAATTGGTTTAATTTGTGTTTGGTGTGTTTTATGTGTCAAGTTTATTCAACTTGAACCACATAATTTACAATAATGCAACATAATGATGCAGTACAACACAGTGGAAGACCCATTCAGAAAAGTAACATCACATGGTCTAACTATAATACTAAAGTGTGGCAACAATCTTATCTATAATATTCAGTCAAGCTCATTTACCGTTATTGTTATCATCCAATATGTTTTAGCTAAGCTGACATTGCCAAGCCTCTTTGACTAAATGCATTGATTGTAGCGTTATCATGTTATGAGCGTAACATCAAGCTGACGATTACCACACATAAAGTGTGGCGGCTGTGGCTCAGGAGGTAGTAGGTAGGCTCAATGAATGAATGTGTTTGACTGGTGAATGCAGATGTAGTGTAAAAGCGCTTTGAGTGGTCAAAAAAGACTAGAAAGGCGCTATACAAATACGGAGCATTTACATAATATATGGCTTAATAACAATCACATTTAACATAAAATTCAGCTGTCAAGATTTTTTTATGTTCACAGTTATTAGCTTAGACTATCACATTTTAAACTGCCTAATTTAGCCTAGTGGTTGGCGGACCTTTCCTCTCCTCATAGCTTAACGAATTACACATTTATACTATATCTTACTCACCGCTTTAAGTCACCTTATCTCTCGACACAACAATTTTCAGCCTGAACGTACGTTTTGTACAGCAGCTGATCATAGTGAGAGCAACACGCTGGCGGACTGCCGAGTCATTTTTCAGGTGAAAAGTACCCTGCCTTTCCCAGCTAATAGACAAACCAGATGCCCTTAATGCTGCCCACATCAGATACCAACAACATAGCAGTGCAAACTTGGATCAACAGATGATGAAGGTAAATCCAATCATGGAGCGGAAGGGCTTTGATTTTATAACCACTCACTAGAAATCTCCCTTAATAAGTCACACCAACCGTCAGTCATGTCATTGTGACTTTGGGATCGAAAGATGCAGATTTTGAAGAAGAGCACTTTTTTCCACTTCAAAGGAGCAATGTTCTTCGTGAGATCACTAATGAACATTAAACATGCTTCTTAGTCTGATACAAGTAAACGCATCTTCAGGATTAATAGATAATTATACAGTAGCTGATCTTGAAGAGCTATAGTAAAAGGGGAGTGTCTTAAGTAACATCAATCATTGAGAAGACACTTAAATAACAGCAATTAAAAAAGCATAAAAGGGAATTTGGAGAGAAAAGATTGGAAAAAATTGCTATGAAATGCAAGCAATTTAAGAAGACTTTAATAAAAATGAGCTATGGATTTCTTAAATCAACTTGAATGTTCCTTTCTTTTCCTGCTGCATTTCAAGCACAGTCCTTCACATCCTTCTTTGAATGTGCATTAACACCTTTTATTCCTCCATCTGTTATGTCCAAGTCACAAGTTCCTCTAAAATAAATACATCGCTGCAGTAGTTGTCTCCTGTTCTTTGTGTTTTGTTTTTTTCTTTCATGCCCCTTAACATTCAACTGACGTCTATTTTAAAGAAATGAATGATAGTTTTGCTACAAGTGGAGCATTTCTCTGTGGTTGTAAAGAAAATTACAAAAACTAGAGAAAGACAGAGAGGGAAAAAATGAGGGAGAGATGTCCCCTACTCTGCCCCGTAAGTGCCTCCAGACAGAACTGTCCTGGCAAGCTGTAGGTTGAATACTGAGAGATACATTTTCAGCCTGAAAGCCTGAGGGCTCTTTCGGGACTAAAGTGTCACTAAAACAGAGAGGCTCAGTATCGCAACACTTTCAAAATGGCTCAGGGTGACAGAACATTGACATCACTCAAGATGAAAACAAAACCTCTCTGACCTTTTGGTGTTAGGCTGTGTGTGTGCATGCATGTGTGGTTTTATGTTTGGTGGCTGTGGGTGCTCTTGAGTGACTGCTACCCGCCACTTCTGCTAACCTTCACCATGACTGCAGCGGAGAGGGAGTTAAAACTGTTTTACCCAGATTTTTTATAGCAACAATGGATCGTTTGTGTGTACACATAATCATCCACAATCCAGTCCGACTATGTTTTGGACAATAAGCGGCGGGGCAGGGGTTACGGTAAGTCGTTGTTTTAAAAGTTACTCGCACACTGCTCATAAAACATTTTTCTCATTGCAAGTAGGCTTATCAGTTTTTAGGGGCACATGCAAGAGCCCGGTGTGGGCGGAGATAATGAGCAGACTGGAGCACACACAGAGAAGACAGTGTCACGCACACTTTTTCTGTTTTATTAAATTGCACTTTTTGAAATTATGTAATCACACATGACGACATTGCGATTGTGACTGCAATTAGATTAATCGTGCAGCCCTAATTGTTTCCGCCAGGCCATGAGACTCTTGAACTCTGACTCGGATTCATCAGCTCTGCTCCATGAAACATAGTTTATCATTCTATGATTTTTGTCATTTTTATCTTTCTATGATTTTTGTAAACTGTATATTTCTGCTTTGTAGCAGAAGTGAGTTACAAACTTCATTTCATTTTACAATTCTGTATAATTAAATGAAAACCTACCTTGTGAGCATGCAGTTCTGATTGTCTGTTCTGTTTGCTGTTGGAAGTGAGGCAGAGTGTACAGGCAGCAGATCCAGTGGCGTTCTGAAAGGCGTTACTATAGATCCGACGTCAGATGAGGAAGAAAGCAGCTTTGAGGGGGTGTCGGGGTGCGACCCACAAGTTTCAGCAGCTAGGAGCTCTCCGACCTCTGCTGCACGCTGCAGACATGGCTGATCCAAAGTACAAAGCGCTGCGTCACAGGCGTCTGTAGAATGGATGATGTTCTGACAGCCACCCCCACATTACTCAGAGGTGGACAGACACTTCGCCCCGCAGCCCAGCATTTGATATGTTTTGTAAATGTTTTTTTTTATTTGCCTTTAAAGAATAAAAAAAAAACTTAAAAATCAACATGTGCCTCCTAAATTCATTTACTTTATTAGTGTAGGCTAATAGCATGAATACAACATGGAGCATATCAAATGAATGTAGTCTTCAGTAAGTGCAGTATTTATTTAATATAGGGTTATTAATTCTACGTTATTATTATTAGGGAGGGGTTTACCGAAGCCTGTATTTATAAAGGCCCAGGGTGACCAATAGTGACAGATCTACCAACCAACCCAATCACCGTGATTGATGATTTGGTGATGTCATTAGTTTCATCCGATGACTAAGAAGCCAGGTTGGGGCTGCTGCCTTTCATATGGTAAGTAGAGTCGTTAACACCTCTTCCAGACCTCTACACCCCCCCCCATTGTGAAACGACTTAGTCTGTTTCACCACATTGTTTTGGTTTGGTTTTTGTTTCTGGCCAGTCTACTATAATAACTATAATAACAGCTAAAACTATAATAAACAGACTGTATGCGACCTGCCCAGCACCAAACAGCAGACGGAGAAAGTTAGCAACCCTCATGGTAGCACTTAAAAATGTTCAACTATTCCACCGCAGTTCAGTTGCATCTCCCCCCTCATAAAATCCAAAATGATGTTTTCTGTCACCAGGAGTCACAGTGGTGCTCTCTCATCGCTTCTCTATCTGCATGCAGTGTGCAGTCCCAAAGCAGCTTGTGATTTCTCTTAATGTATTCTATGTAATATAGGGTCTGTGCTGGATGCATCTGAAAGTGCCATGGTGATGAACATGGCAACATGGAAGTTGCTATGTTGCGCTGCCATGTTTCTACAGTAGCCCAAATGAACCAACTGCTCTGCAGAGAGTGTTTCACCATTACATTGAATGTGAAGAAGAAGATAAAGTAGAAGTAGTAGTAGTCGTCTGGTTTATTAGAAGTAATAAGAATTTTGGACAAATGGAGGACCACACTTATCATTTAGCACAAGAGCCACAGTACCACCATAGATTCTCCTACACTTGCAAAAGGAGGGGTGAGCGGTAAGTGACCCTTTGGTTGCAATTTGCAGCCCTTACAACTAGATGCCACTAAAACTTACACTCTGAACCTTTAAATCGTGAACTTTGGCTTTACATCCCAGATGATTTACTCTTACAGTAGAAGTAACGTTTGTTAAATCATACAGTGTGTGCCCAGTTTTAACCTTTATAATGAATTTGACTGTATTAGAACAATATAATAGGATCACAGAGAGCAGGTACCGGGGGCAACCGTACTGTGGGCAAAATTACTGACTGAATTTTTTTTTCTTGATTATTGCGCAATACCTGCCAGCTGCCTGCCTGCTCTCGACATTTCTGCAGAGAGGAAACATGTCGCTTGAGAACACACGGTGTTTTTCGCCATTTTGTGGCCAACCCGTTGGAGATTCATAGACATGCAAGGTACCAAATGAAAGGTCTGCTCAAGCCGGATCGATTCACTGTGGGATGTTCCGTTCTCAATCTACAGGCCGGTAAAGTATGGGTGTGCTCTTGGTGACAGGAATCTTGATGAATACTCACTGTTTTTATCAATATTTCAATGTTTTGTCATTTGGAACTTGGTTGTATGGACAGAAAAAGTGTTTTAAAGATATCTACCAATCAACATTTTCACAGTAAATAATGCCAAAATATGGACATTCGCCTGGTATATTTTGAAAATGTTGTATGATAACTGTTGTATTTCAGTTTATTTTCATCAGATTTACAGTTATAATTGCATTCTAGGGTTTTGATGGTTTATTGCATTAAAATATAGCTTTTTTTACCAGACAAGGATGAAAATATCAGAATTTTCCTTTACTGCATCTCCATGTAGTCTGTAATAGTAAAATAAATATATTAATATACAATGGAGTTATATTACTTAGCTTCTGATTTTTCAAAGGAGACCAGAATTATGCATCTAGGCCAAATGGTTGAGGAGTTATTCCTGATTCATTTTGGGTAAGTTATTTTAAGCATTTTTTTCTGGAAATAGGTGCCTGTGCCCACCAGGTTAAGAAGAAAACTTTCTGTTGTAATGTTCTCTGTAACCACACATTTTATCCATATAGCCAATCACAAAGCTGTTGTCAATAACCTGTATTTAAGTCCCATCTATATATTGTCATTTCAAGTGTCCGAATCAAGTGATAATGGACCTAAAGGTGTGTGTTAACAGCTAAAAAAACTAAAGAAGAGTAACTCCAGGTCCAGTTCAGAAGTTTAGTTACAACAAACAGTTAGGCTAGCCGAAGATGAGTGGATAGAAAGTAGACAGGAAGAGATGGAGGAAGACTGAGAACTGCACACCTGTCTCCAGAATAGCAAGCATGTAGCCAAGTGTTTTTCAGCAAAGAAACAAATAGAAAATAATGTTTTGTTTCTCTTGTTCTTTCTCTCACTCTTGTTCACTCACTTAGGGGAGCTTAAATGAGAGTGAATATATGGATCTGACATTCGTCAGGTTGTCAGAAACACATTTTCAAATACTACTCTTGTTTACTGTATGTGTAAATTAGCAAATATTTGCTAACAAGTTTGCCACAGCAACTTTATAAGGTGATAATGTCAATGTTTCAGATTGTTTTGCTGACCCTAGGAGCTCAAAAAAATCTATTAACACAGCTTGAAAGCAAGAAACTGATTGATGTAGACGTCAATGCTGTTTCCAACACACTGTGCATGCTTTGTAATTTACCAGTATACTCTTTATGACAACAACACAGTGTGACATTAAAACTCTGCCATAAATGAGTTTGCTTCTCTTGTATCTGCCTATTTGCTGTGAGAAGGAGCTATGCTGCTGCATCTAAGCAGGACAATAGCTTTCAAGCATGTGCGCACACACACACACACACACACACACGTGCTTGCTTGCTCCAGTGTTGCGATACATATCCAGCGGCTGCCAGTTTGCAGGTCAATAACAGATGTGAGCGCATTCTCCCTTCAGAGCATGGCTGAAGAGGGGTGGAAAGGACGCCATTTGAACCCATCAGTCCTCCAGCAGCAGATAAGGCTGTTGTTTTAGATGTAAATCATTGCCATCTGCTATGTTGAAGAAAGTTTATCCAGAGATGGGAGCAATTATATTTAGCCAGGACTATGCGGGACTTTGCAAAGAAAGTTTGAAGGCGGTGTGTGTGTTCTGGCATTAGAGAGCTGTCCTTATTTTTAGAAATTAGCATTTGGCAGGTATGACTTATCATCGCAGCAACTGGTGAACATATGCATGGCTCTCGGCGTCTCGTTGAGTGGGTGGCTCATGTGACATCTAAACATTTTTAAAACTTTTTTTTACTAAACACTAAATTCTGAAGGCATTGCTGATATACACCTGGTGGGAACAGATCAGTTAGTTGAGGGTATAGCAATGGAGGGTATAATAATTTAAAGATATTTAAAGCTAATTTAATTGTCATTTGCATGCATTCGTCAATGCATGTGCTCCAGGGCCCTGCACTATTCAGCTAGTTCTGTTGAATGGGATGAAAAGGTGTTGCGGAATGATAATACTCCAACATATTTTCGTACATAAATACATATGTACAAACAAATAGCCTGGATTCAAGCATGCACACCCACAGGCATGCACACACATGCATGCAGATGTATAGTGCGCACAAATTCACATGCACGTAGTGCCTTTTGAAGTTGAGCTAAAACACCACGATGGGGGTGTTTTCAGAACATGGTGTTTCACATTGAATCCCAAATCTGTTTGCTTGGTTTTTGTGTTTACTGATCCCTCAGCAGCCAATTCTTTATCTCCAATCCAAAGTGTTGCCAATAAGCTTCAGGCATAAATCCTCCAGAAAACTGAATAGCCCACTGTTGGCATGGCGTTATTGTCCAACCATGTGTCTCTCTAAAGGGGCTAAATGAGGCTAGATGATGTGCTTAGTGGGAGTAAATGAAGTAAATGTCTGGACAGTCTTTGATATATGATGTTTTTTAAAATATATATTTTTGAATATTAAATGCACTGTAGGTTGATAATAATGTCTAAAAAGGTGCAATGTGTGTGTATCGTATGTCATGTATTGGCTCTCTGAGGATACACCTAAATGTCTCTCTCAGATCAATGCAGAGGAGGGTGTTAAGTAGGTTTCGGATTCTTGCAGAGGTGCTGACATGCACGCCTGAGCACCAAGCAACCTGATTGGTTGATCCAACTTATGTCAATAGGTGTGTTCGTAACAGAAAAAACCCATAAACAAGAACAATGCACATGAACCTTTGCAATGTTTGTAAAACAGACATCAGCATGGAATATATAGCATGTGTTGGCGGCTGTGCGTATAAGTTCTCTGTAAGTCACACATATAGTGTGTGTGAGCCTGACTTTTCCAATCGTTAGGAAATACACCCCCAAGCTGAATTGCAACCTCATTAAAAGAACATGATGCAATTTGTATCAAATGTTGATAAAAAGCCGTATTAGCTTGCCCATAAGGGACCCATCCATAGTGATACCGTGTGCATTGTGCCAGGCACGCTATGTACTCCCGGCTGTGTAACCACATCAATTGAGGGGCAATTCAGCCTTTCCTGCAGGACGATTTAATCCTCATTTTTCAGGACGAGCAGAGTGCTTCCTCCTGCAAAATCTAATAAGCTGTGTACTGCTCCAAGAACTACCTCACCACCGCAGCACGCTTAGATATAAGACCAAATAACGATCAAAGGCCAAACTTTCTACGGCTTCCAGGGGAAAGATGAGAGTGCACTGGAGCTTAACCTGTGGTTGGCTGTATCAGTATCCACATGCTTTCTACAGTGGCATGATCATTGGTAATCCCAGCTCTTAAAATTTTGTATTTAATTAGTGAGAGACTGAATCAGGATTTATGCTTATCAGGATTTGGGGCGAAAAGCAACTAATTTTCACAAGAGCTGTTAGAAAGCTTAGTGTCACTGCCCTATGCCTGTCTTTTCATCCACTCACTGCAGTTTTTCTCACTGGGCTGTAGCACTGATTATGTCACACATCTCCAGGCACACTTGTTTAAAGCTGTTTAAAACAATTAAACTGACAGATACTGAATCTTCAGGCATGCTGCTCAGAGGCATAGCCCATGCCAAACGGCTGTATTTTTATTCTCCTGTCTGTCTCACCCACTCTTCTATCTCCAGTCTGTCTCTTCTTCTCACTGCTCTCTCCCTTTTTCACCTGCCCCCCCAACATCTTTACTTTCTCTCTCCCTTCCTTTCTCTCCTCTCTCATTATCGCTCTCTTGAGTCTTGGCCTGGACTTGTTCTCACTGTTTTAGTATCGATTAGAAGGCTCCCTCTTGGGTGTGGGCCTGCTTGTGTCTGATCTAACAGAACCAAGATTTGTTCACATTTCTCTTCGCGGCCCTGACGGGATTTGCTTCAAAATGTCTCAGCACCTGATGTTGGTTTCCATTTATGAAAGCTCAAAACCATCTGTTTACTTTCAATTAGACACAGAACGCATGCCATTTCCTTCACTTGATTAAGCTGTGTGTTTGTGTGTGCGTGTTTATGTGGTGGGGATGCTGTAAACTGTGTGTAAATGTGTTTAGGTTACTTTGTATATAACACAACTGAATGCAGAATTTCTGTGACTATCATCTTCCACCTTGTGTGTGTTATGTTGTTTTGCCGTTTTTTGCATATTTATTTATTTTCGGGGACAGTGCACATTGATCAATGTTGCTGTAAATGTGCCAGTGTTGTGTGTAGCCAAAAGGTGGTCAACTGTTGTCCCTTAGCCAGATGTTAAATTAACCAACAAAACAATGCAGGCACCATGGCAACAGTCTTAACAGGTGATAAAACTGTGCATCTGCTTTTGCTGCATCGGTCTTTTTCAGCATCACATGTACTAATACAATTATTATTTGGGTGGTGATGGAGCAGTGGATAAGACTATGCCTTTGCTGTGAGAGACCTGAGTTCAATCCCCCACTGTGACCCATCCACCAATGTGTTCCTGAGCAAGACACTTAATCCCTAGTTGCTCCAGAAGCGTGTGACCTCTGACATGTATTGCAATTTTAAGTCACTTTGGATAAAAGCGTCAGCTAAATGAGTAAATGTAATTATCCTGAAATAAATTCAAATACAAGTCTTAAATGAGTATGTCAACATTACTGTTCTGTTTAATACACAGACTAACACAGGGCATCTCTCTTTAACCACTTCTCCACACAGTCACAAAAATAAAAAGCTGGCTATGAGAAAATGTGTGACGGAAAAGCAGGACGCACGGCATTAAAAATGTAAAACTTTTGTGAGATGATTGCATTTCCTTAAAACAAGGAAGGATGATGACACGTGTTTTGCATTAAGAGAAGAAACATCTGTTAGGCTATTTTGGAAAGATGCACTCTCATTGGGTGATCGTAATGCTTTTTTAAAAACAGGAGCTACCCTTTATAATAAATGGTAAGACTTGGGATGGAGAGACAGGAGAATAACTTAAAGTAGGGTTCTTTCAAGAACACCAAAGGTACTGTCTGACAGAGCAATACTTTGTGATGCATGCTATTCCTGATGAGTGAGTTAGTCCAATTTCTGTCAGCTCCTGTACAATTAATGTTTCTATACGATGCATATCAAAACAGTGGTAGGAAGCCACTGCTCTCAGAGGTCATGTTGCTCTCCTGCTGAGCTTGACAGGACCATGATGTCTCAAACTGCAAGCAATATTTAATGTTTATTGATATGTGGAATATAGCTGCCAATGCTTTGCTCAATTGTTGTCTACTCAGACCTCTCCCTGTTCGAATAGACACTATGGACTGGACACCATGCTTTAAGTTAAGTGCTTCAGTGGTATATTGTACCTACTTTCAACTTCCCCCATGTAAAACGATTGTTTTCATTAATTCTACTTTTTTTTGCACGTGTTATCCATCCATCCATCATCAACCACTCATCCTGCGTACAGGGTCTGGAGCCAATCCCAGCTGACATCGGGCATTGTTTTGGTTTTATGGCCTACAACTTGACTGTTTGGTTGCATAAAAAGTCAATTCTGTGCATGCTGGCCACAACAACAAAAGTGTTGTGTTTATAGCTTTTTTAATGCCCTCAAATTGTCAAATAAGAAAAACCAATAGTATAGCCTTAAGTTTGCCTTACTAAATGCACATTCTATGATTTGAATGACTACTGAATAATAAACCCCCAATCAGTTGAGCTGTTTTGGAAACTTCTTTACTTTGTCATCCATCCATATGCCCTTTGGGTTGTGGTTAAAAACACAACATGCTACAAAGAACCAACAAGACTGATAAAAACGGAGGGTAATATAATATATAATATACAAGACTAAACTGTACAAAACAGGGAACAGGAAACAAGCAGACTGAACACAGGACACAGAAACACAGAGCACACAAGGAAAAAATAATACAAAAACAGACAGACCCCCCCTCCACCTCACAAGAAAAAATGAATTAGGGTGGGCGGAGGGAGGAGAGGAGGAGGGCCAGAGTCCAGGGGCAAAAAAAACAAAATAGAGTCTCTGAGTCTATACCAGAAAGGTGCAGGACAGGGAATAACGGGTGTGTTGTCAGGGGCAGAACAGAGAGAGAGAGAGAGAGAACAGGTCAAGACTGAAAGACTCAAGCGGACGGCCGGAGGGCAGAACAGGGAAACCTGAGGCATCAGGCGTGTCGGTCGAAGGCAGGACAGAGGGGCTGGAGGATAGTTCAGCGGGCAACCACACAGGCTGAACGGGTCAGGAGGTTGACCAGTGGGCCGAGAGCAAGGGCAGAAGCCCTCTGGAGGCTGAGCAGAAAGCCGACGGTGAGGACAGGAAAACTCAGCAACGAAAGCAAGACCTCTGCTGGGGTTGAGCAGGAGGCCGGCGATGATGGCGAGCTCTCTCCGGAGGTTGTGCAGGGCTGAAGGCCGACGAAGCAGCAGAACAGGGAACCAGAGATAAGGCTGCTGGACTGAGAATGGGCGATTGGACAGCTGGGCTTGCTTCCGGCAATTGGGCACGCAACAGGACAGCTGGGGTTGCATCCGGCACCTAGGCACACAACAGGACAGCCAGACTTGATTCCCGCAACTGGGAAACCGGACTGGCTACCAGTAACGAAACAACCATGCTAGGAACCGGCACAACCGGGCTGGGTACCAGTAATGGGACTTAGGGGCCAGGAGTCGGTCGGACCACTGTCAGGGATCAAAACAGGAAAAAGGACACTGACCAGACAGGACATGAAACTAAAACGGAACTGTTACGACCCGTGGGGCGTTCATGTGTGTGTTATTAACTTACCTCCTCCTCCTGGACTTCCATCTGAGGTCGTAACAGGAACAGATCAGAATAATGACCCTAAAAATAAAATAACCCTAAACACAACCAGGCAGAGACCAGAGTACAATAAAACAGGCAGAGGTAACCAACAGTCAATCGGACAAGACTAAACTATACAGAACAGGGAATAGGAAACAAGCAGACTGAACACAAGACACAGAAACAAAGAGCACACAAGGAAAAAATAATACAAACACACTATGAAGGGAGTGCAACCTACTCAGAGTTAACTTGGGGTTATCAAGCAAACTCAGGGTTGACCAACTCTGACTGCCTACACTGGAGTTAAACAGTACTACGACGGTGAATAAGATGTTGGTTAGTTGAGTCGGTGTTAACCCCAAGTTAAGTAGGCTATGTATTTTATGGGCTCTTCCTCTATGTGTAATATGATTAAGATGTTAAGGTACAACTGCACATAATTTCCATTGTTGGAGCCAGCAGAGAGGGGTAACAATCCGAGACAAAATTTAATTTCCAATATTAATCTACAAGTAAAAAACTCTCTGACATTACAGTCACACATTTATGAGAAAAACATTTGCAAGGCTGCATCACACACACACACACACACACACACACACACACACACAGGTCTGCCGCCTATTGCAGTGGGAAAATATATTAGACTTCACAATCGGATTTAGCAGTGAGGAAATAGGTAAGTTTAGCCCACAGTCACTATATTATCATGCACCTTAGAGACTTTGGGTTGGGCATATTCAGAGGAAAACACCAGATTGATTTAGATATTTGTGTCGTTGACAGGGAATTTTCCATTTTTGTTCCTGTAAATTTGACACTTTCATGCAGGATTTTTTTCACGGTTTATTAACTCCCACCGTGGCTCCGTACGTAAAATAGTCAATCTAAATATGTGAAAACACTTAGGATAATTCAATTATAGCCTACAGATGGACTACATCTAAAAACACTGTCATCTTAATTAAGATCTCCTCCCTAAACTCACAGAGGCTGCAGAGTTTGCCGTATGAACGTAGCCTAATGCTGTTGTGTTAAGAATAACATAATTTCAGCTGCAACGCAGTGGAACAAGTCAGGATGAATTCTAAACATATTTTATCAAGTGGTGGGTATTAATATTCTACTTCTCATCATTAACACGGAGTACAGATGTGGTGTATAGGTCACATCTACAGGGTAACCTCGAGTTAACCACAAACAAAACCTGCTCGGAGCAGTTTAGAGATGCAGCATAAATTGCCATGGCAACAGACCTCAGGTAACACCTGTCCACCTTTCATAGTACGAGTTAATCAGGAAGTTACACCCAACGTCACAAAGTTACTCCTGAAGTTACCTAGATAAGCCATTTACCTCACTTCATAGTACAGGCCACTGGATTGTGACAGACGTGATGCCAGCAGCCGCGAGTAGCCACACTTTGCTGGATCTCAGGCACATCCTATTATTTTAGAACTGCACGTCATTATTTTGACAACCTAGTTAACCTCTGGGGAATGTCTTTGGAGCACTTCTGGAACAGCATGCCTCTGAAAAAACCAAGAAGACTTTTGCTGTTAAAAAGTCTCACTCCTGGCAGCAGGATGGCAGCAGCTCATGCAACACACCTGAACTAGACCCAGCAATTGCTAAAGCTATGGAGCCAATGAAGGTTAATATCACTGGCGCGATGGACAATAAGTTGGAACGTATGTTGCACAGTATCAACACCAATATATCCCAACATCTTAGAGAAATCAGCAAGAAGCCGAGGGAATGATTCTGGTCATGGAGAGCACCACATCTGAGGCAGAAAGGAAAATTGATGTCCTAATCAAGTCAATTAATGAGCTGACTGAGCATCTGTGGGATTATGAAAATCAAGGAAACCAAAAGAATCCTGGGAATATGTGAAAAGGCCAGGGGGTGGTGATTCGGTTAAGTTTATGGTGGAGTTGAAAGCTGGCCTTGTCAAGTTGGACTAACCCGGAGGATCTAATTAATTGTTTCAGTCAATTTTCAATAAAAACAAAATAAATTTCTGCAAGTCAGAAGCCCTTCCCTTAGGTAGTCTTCGTAATGGTTGTGGTAAACCCATCGCTTCACCAATTATATGAAGGTACTTTTACACCGTTGTTGAAGCATACATGAGGTTCTTGAAAGATGGATTTCTGTACTGCTGTCTATGTTTACGAAGGATCTCAATACTCAAAATGAATATTCTGCCTAAATTTCTTTATATATTTCAGATGCTTCTCAAAGTAAGTAAGTAAGAAATAAATAGGTTTGGCCAGCTTTATGAAGCCACAGGAAAGAGGGAAAGAGATGGTCTATCTGTTTTACAGTCGAAGCTATGTTGTTGATTGGATTAAGAATAATAATGTTTCTGTGTGGCTTGACTTAGAGTCTTCGCAGGTTAATCAGTTCTTATGTGGTCTTCTGTTTACCTCTGGACAAAAGAAGATTAAAGCGTCTATTGGTGACAATATGATTCTTTATTAACAGAACCATTAAAGCCTGGTGGGAGACTGGAAGGACAGGAGGGACTGCTATCTTCCCTCTCGCCACTACAGAGCAACATAGATTTCCTTCCTGGTACCACTGATTGGGGCTTTGAGCTGTGGGACAGTACTGGGCATTTATATGAAAATGAAATGTTACTTTCATTTGACCAGATATGTAAGAAATATAGTATACCACAAAATAAAAGACAAGGAGTTTTCTGAATAGTCAAAGGGGCGCTAGCGTTTGTCGTCAGCTCTCTCTGTTGGAGAATATAATTTCTGTTGGAAAGAAGAAAGGCATTCTGGGGCGTGGGTATAGAGCATTATCTAAATATGATAAAGGCAAGACTGCATTTATGCTCAGAGACTGGACTAATGACCTCAATAAAGACATTGATGAAGCAACCTGGATACACATATGGGAAGTGGCAAATAACATCTAAGCTTGAAATAGGTTGTGTAAGGTTTACTGGAGGATTCAGAGGCGGACACAAGTTAGATGTCAAACACACGATCAGGTTTATTATAATTGAAGCAGGGAAGGGAGCGAAAGGTTTGAGACGAAGTGGGGATCTCCAGACAGTGCAGGGCTTGGTAATGGCGTCCTTAGTTCTGTACAGGGCAGCGTGGCTTGGCAGGCTGACAAGTAGTCCGGTAGGCAGGGGTGCAGCGTCTCGGTCGGTACTGAGGTGGACAAAGACACAGGACATTAGGCAGAGTAAACAAACAACACTCAGAAAGCTGAGACGCAAGCGATTTTGGCCAGAGCAACTGTACCACTGGAGGTAAACTGACGAACTGGCGAAGCGTGGGAGCTGGACCAGGGTATTTGACTGCAGGTGGTGATTACTGGATGAGCCGCAGGTGTGAGACTCTGCCAGTGGAGAGGAGCCAGGGTCGGACACGCCCATGAACACATACACACACAGAGCACATGACAAACGAGACAGACAGGAACAGCAGGGGAGGGAACCACAGGGAACACACTAGGAAATAGGAAGAAGCTAGGCCTAATCATAACAGGTTGAGGGAAACCCAATTTAGACTACTACACCATTTTATTCACTGTGTCTGGACTTAAAAACATAGTGGATATACTATGTTTGATTCTTGATATTAAATTGAGCAAGGACCCTTTACATTTATTGTTCGGGCTACCATACAAACAACTTACAACGGTATTATAAATTAAACCCCCGCTGATATGCTCCTTTAATGTCTATGTGACTTTTTTTCATAATGTAGCTTGAGATGTGAAATGCTGAAGATGGCTGCTGCTTGACGTTGCCTCCTAGTAACCAAAGTTTAAGCTTTGATTTGGAATTTGGATAGACAATGGACTTTCTCAATCTTTGTTCTTGTCCATACTTGTGATCTTGTGAAATGTCATCTTTTGTGGCCTAAGTACTGTTCCAATACACAAGTTCGCATTTTGACAAGAACGGTGAATCCTCCCGAAAGTGTTTTTGGCACGGCCATTTTACCGAGGATGGGAATTTGTGTAAACTTGACATCACCAATATCCCAACATTCATTTCAGCATTCAAGCGAGGGGCGGAAAGCAGCAGAGAGAGATGCCAACAACAGAACGTTTTTTACTATTTTACATGTTATTTCATTACTAAATTCACTTCTGAGAAGTTTTGAGGCAAGAATTCAACTGTGTAGACTTCGAATATTGGCAGTTTTACTAAAATTGATGGCGAATCGAAAGTGTGATTAATGTCAGCCTTTGAGTATCTCCTCTCAAAGTAGTATGAAAGAGGACTGTCGTAGCTTTATTATTATTATTATTATTATTATTATCATCATATTCGACATTACATTGTTAGTGTACACTAAAGTTGTTGTTACAATATTTGCTTTTTATTTGCTTTTATTTCATGTAATTCTTATTTATTCACCAATATACCTTGGCAAAAACTTCTTGTAAGTTAAAACCTCCTTGGCAATAAACCTGATTCTGAGCTTTTTGTTTTTGGTGATAAAGCCTGGCTGTTATATTGGAGCACTGCAGGCTGCATCTGTGCTGGGGCATTTTGTGCAGTACCATCAAGAACGCATGAATTGTCAGCAGTGATCTGCATGCTCGTGACATTGCAAGTTCATTCCTCCAAGAACGACTAGCAAGAACGTTCTCCCCAAGAACATGTCTGTTCTTTGCATTCTTGGTTTTGAGAAACACCCGATAACTTTGCAACACGTTTTTGTAGCAATCCAGTTGTCCTCAATATTTCAATCAATGCAAAAGCACAGACGCTGCAAATAAGTAATTTTCTTTAAATTTCTCTATCTCGGATTTAGTGCTCTATTTGCCACAAATAATACATTTTCGGTCAGAGTGATGGGTAACAGTTATTTGACATTCAATTATACAGCAACCAAGTGTTGCGGGGAAGTAGGACATATTGTCCATCAAAGTGAAAAGGGGCTTGAAGTCTGGGAGAGGAAGAGAGGATAAATTGGGGCAAGCTTGGTCACAAAAGTGAGCCGTCAGTCAGTGGCCTCATTTGTGGACCAAGGCTCACACCTGCCACCCCTCGTGATGTGTCTCTCTCTCTCTGACACACAAACAGTACATCAACTACTGCATACACACACACCCACACATGCTGGCATATACATCAGTGGACAATGAACGCCACACTCAAAGACAAATTCAAGTGCAAAAAGACGCATTCTCATGAACACACATAGATACAGACGCTTCTCTCTGAACTCCAGCTGGAGGGCCATGCTGCACTTTTTTGAACTCTCATGATACTAGCAGTCAGCCACTGGGTATCTCCTCTCATGTGCCCGCCTCTAGCACATCCTCCACCCACTCCCCTCCAGCTCCCTTTCTTCTCAGTTTTCTGCCTGTCAATGAAACAGATGTACGCTAAGAACTAGACAGGCACAAACACCCACAGCATTTGAAGTTATTAAAGATTATCCAAATGCACAGAGGATGCTGAACACAATGTGTGTGTTCATATTTTATCAGTTATTTGCCGACCAACCGCTGCCAGGACAGTTAATAGCCTGTTTTAACATTCACACCTGAACTGAAGCTAAATTAACACATCAGTGGCATTTGTACAAAACCATCAGCGTTCATTCCGAGAGTGCAGACCATCTTCAATAAAAAACTATCAGGCCCGCATTCCCACCAAAATAACTTGTTTTGCCAAGCAGGCTGTGGCATTCAGTTCTCTCTCATGCATTGCAGGAGGCAGGCAGGAAGAAGCCACGGAATACATGATTTATTATTCTGTTTTGCATTGATTCACTGCATCCATTGACATTCATGCATAATGGACGTGAATGTGAAATCGGTACCCAGGAGGGGAGAGAAGAAACCTGCCATTGTTGGTTGTTTTTTCTGTTTTTTTAGCAGCAAGATAACCACAGGGCCTGCGGGGTTTTTGGTGGTTCTGGCAGTTTCCATGATAAACAACAGTGGGATCCATCACCTTGCATTGATTGCTGCACCACATCAGCTGTATCTGTATTTGAGACAACCCTCCCTCTGCTCACCTGGTTATGAGTGTGTTGTGTTGTTAAAAAAAAAGACAATAAGTGTGTGTTGTGTGTGCTGATTGTGTTTGGGAATGCATAGTGTCTCATGCTAGCGATCGTCGCAATGTGTTGGTCGTGAACGAGTCGGCTGTATGAGCTGGCTCTGAAAGGAACGGAGCCATAAGATCCGGCTCCCTTCAAAACGCCGTAATTCCCATTACTATATTATGCCCCAAGGGTGATAACATCATGCTGCGCCGTATCCACATAATCGCTTATTGATCCGTTCCGTTTGTTAGCAGAGCAATAAATTTCCCCTATCATGGCCTCTTTCTGTTAGCGGTCACTAGGAACTCCATCCATGCAAAGTGCCACTGTGGTGATGTGGACAGGACACACAGGGTAACTATATGTACATCTGCTTTGCATTCGCTTTATGTCCTACTCTGCATTTTCGCACACTGAACATTTCAGCTTCTATAAATACATACTGCAGCTGTAGTTATTTAAATTTTTCTAAAATGTAGCGATGCATATAGTATGTTTGAGCAAACTGCTGCATGGTTTACAAGTAAACAACTTTCCTTACAGAAATGTTTCAGTTGCAGTTACAAAGGGGCTTGTTAAGTTATCAACCTTTATTTCAGATCCAGGGTTTATAGCAACAAACATTCAGCCAGGAAGAATGTGACTTACTGTATGTTGAAAGTCAGCATGCTTCTGACACTGGGTTAAATCAAAGTCATTAAAGTGTTTTCAAGGAATGTGTTTGAATCAGAATCAGAATCAGTTTTATTCACCAGGTATGTGTACACATACAAGGAATTTGACTTTGGATTGTACATTGCTCACGATGTGCTTACTCACTCACAATAATATAATAACACAATAATAAAATCAGACACAGGCTACAGTATAGAGAAAACAGGTAGGTGAGGTAGGTGGGTGCACAGCTGTCCGTTTTGTTTGATATTATTTTATTTCTCATTTTTGCCTTGACCACAGAAGCATCTGTAAAAAAAAAAAAAAAAAATAGTGCTTTTTGGCCATGTTGCTGCAGGGAAGTAAAATAAAAGTAAACTGTTAGATTACCAATTAATGCTTTTGCTTAAAATCATTTTGCAAAATGATCAGACCAAGTGTGACTGAATGTGCATGGACAGTGTGCATGCCTTGTGCGTGCACACACACACACATACATTTGTACCAACTATGGACTATGTTTCTACAATGACCAAATGTGGACTACAGTTAGTAGTCATTCTGAAAACAACTAAATTAAAAATAAATGTATTTATTTAAGATGTTGTTACGACCCGTGAGATCTGTGTGCTGTGTTTGTGTTGCTGTGGGTGTGTCTGTCAGTAGTAAATAAAGGGCAGCTTTGCGCCCTCCCGCAACCCCCCCCGCGCGCTCTCATGAACGCGCTTCAATTGGGAGGGGCAGATGACGCGGATGGTGGTTCTCGAAGAACCCTATGAGATTCATGATATTATAATTATATATATACAACTAAATGTATTAAAGTATATTGTATTATAATCATTATGCACATCACAAACGTTTAAGAACCCTAGGAAAGTCATGATATTATAGTTATCTGTATACAAATAAATAAAAGTGTATCCTAATGCACATCACAAACATTAAGAACCCTGTGAAATTCATGATATTATCTATATACAAATAAATTTATTAAAGTATAGCGTATTAGAATCCTTACACCTTATAGACTTGAAAGCAGATAATGCAGAGAATCTTGCTTTCTTGGAGGTGAGTTGTTGATTGTGTGAGAGTAGAAGTGTTTTCTGGGGTTTATCTTTTGACATCGCCCACCATGGGGCCACAGCGGTGCAGTCACAAGTCAAAGTGTTTCAAATGCTAACCCTAACCCACACGAGTCAATTCGAGAAACTGTTGAAAATGACCTGGATCGTACTATAAAAGACATTCTAGATCAGAAGACTGAAGATCTTCATGAAAAAGCAAACAAGTATTCCATCGCATTGCAGAGATGTCTCACCATGGTAAAACAAGGAGAAAAAGACCAGAACACACTAACTTTGTCAATGCCGGTCGCTGAGGATTTTCACTCTTCAGAGCAGAAGAATCAAGAAGGAAGAGACTTTGTTTTTGAAGAAGTTTTAAAAAACATGCCAAAAAACAGCAGGAATAAAGCTCAGCATATTTTGGATAAAATATCCTCCTCAAAAAACATCTGCATGGACTGAACGTGGGGAGTTTGTGTTTAACGGTAATGTTATTAAAGGGTCTCATGTGTATGATTTGATAAGAGGAGTGACTGCTTCTCACAACGTGTCTGACAGCCAGAGACCTACAGGTTGGGATGAATATCTGCAATCGTTGGCTATATTGAATATATCTTTATCAGTTGTACCAAATCAACAGGTCAAAAGAAAAATTGATGAGATTAAGACAAACACTTTTGGAGAATCTTCTCCTCTTATTACTGGACCGCCATCTACGCCTCTTGTTACCAGAGGGCATCGATTAGCAAACAATGAAACCAGTCCATTTGTATCTCCTAAAATGCGATTGAGTGACTGGATAACTTTTTAATTGTATATCGTTATTGGTTTTAAATAAATACATAGAGACATAACTTTATCACTTCAAAGTGTTTCTATTTATATCACCACAATAACAAAAAACATTGTCGTACATCTATAAATCATTTTGATAATCAATGGCACACAACTTCTAATATTATTATACACATTTAAAAGAATCTGATACTTGGACACACTAGTTACCATCCGCCATTGTCAACCGCTTATCCTGCGTACAGGGTTGCGGGGGGGCTGGAGCCAATCCCAGCTAACATCGGGCACAAGGCGGGGTACACCCTGGACAGGTTGCCAGTCCATCGCAGGGCCACACATAGACGAACAACCACTCACGCCTAAGGACAATTTAGGGTAACCAATCAACCTAGCCTGCATGTTTTTGGATGGTGGGAGGAAGCCGGAGCACCCAGAGAGAACCCACGCAGACACGGGAGAACATGCAAACTCCACACAGAAGGGCCGGGGCAACCCGGGGTTTGAACCCAAGACCTCCTTGCTGTGAGGCGACAGTGCTAACCACCACACCACCATGCCGCCCCACACTGGTTACATTCTGCATAAATATTTTGACCACATACAACCGAGGGTCGTATCTTTTTCACAAATTTGCACACCATAAAATCATTGCATGACCGTTTACATTGTCATAAGATAACCCTCTATCCATGAAGTAAAGAAAAAACACACAATGCTGACCGCACACTACAGAATCCACATCTTGCACTTGTCTAACAGAATGTTGCGTGGACTTACAATTACTGTTGAGAAAGACAGAAAAGGATTCAGGAAAATGTGACTATATTATATAGGTAGGAGGGGTCTGTGTTTACCACCAACATGGTGGGTCTCTTTTTAATAACTGTTTTAGGAAGCTGGTCACTAGCAAATACTCCAAGAAAGACGCCTTGCTTCACTACCTTATCAGGTACTTTTGATAGTTCTATCGTATTCATACTATTGTTTGTTAAAGTTAGAAAAAGTCAATGAAAGCCTGTCTTCTTGATGATATCTCAATTATAGAATCATATGTGGCGTAAATAACTGCATTTATTGTGCGTTGAAGCGGATTTCTAAAACGAGCCTCTAATCTGACGCTGACGTTTTTAAGAGCGACATATGGTCTCCGCATCCTTCATCAGGGCTCAGATTAAAACAGAACAGACTATATCCACTACAAAATTCGTTGCGGGTTATGGCCATAGCGTTGTTTTTAAGATGCTTTCCAGTTGCCAAGTACAATTGATGATACTCCCTGATGGCATTCCCTCTGGTAAAGTTGGGTTGAAAGGATTTTGAAGGATATTGTTGGCCGTCAACGTATAAACATAAAAACTCTATATCATAATGGTTAAATGTAAATGGGTTGCGCGAATAACTACCTGTAAATGCCTCATGATCTACAAATCCTACTACAATAAATTTTGGTATTTGTCCCAAGAATACATTTTCTTGATTATAAACACGAGTGTCCATTGGTATGCTAAAATATTTAAGACAGACCCTGTCTATGGGATATTTAACATTACCATGCATTAATGCCTTAGCATGCACTAGCTTAACAGCCGGAGATAGAATGACTTTCTTTACAAACAGGCTTGCTGACATAATGTTAACCTGAAAGTCGTCTACATTGTTGCGCATTAAGCAAAATTCGGTTTTAGCTCTTATGAATTCTTGAAGTCTACGCCATTTATCATAACTTGTCTTGAAAAAACAAGTCAGAATGTAAAGGGGATATTAGCTCCACTACGCATCCACCTTGTGTGTACTCCATTCTTTTAACTAGTCCCTCATTGCGTCCTCCAGCCGCTGCGTCCTCCATATGACCTGCTGTATCCATGCAAAATAGTCCGGACCCAAACTGTGTCTGCGGAGCGTCCTTTCCGTAGTTCCAAAGGCACTCTATTATACCCCTGTAAGGATGTGTTTGATGATTGCGTTATGAGTCGGTCCCCCAATGATATGTCGACCTGTGAAAATATTGTACATCCAGGGTAGTTGATAAAGCCCACTTCGTCTGCTTGATCCAGGTTTCCGCCATTAGCTTTGGTGATTTTTGTGCGCGTGTACAGAAACGTATTGTTTAGATCCAGGTAGTCCTCTGTACCAGCTGGAATGAAGAGTCTGAAACCGCTGCTAGAGGAGGGAATTCGACGTAGATGCATTTCTCAATACTCGTTTGTGTTAACGGCACCATAAACAGGTCTAGCTCCGACTTGACGCACTCTTGTGACAGGCTATGTATCAACGACATTCTCGTTAGAAAATGTCTCTTGTCTTCTGACGTTTTGGCGACTTGCTTCTCCTTGCTTGTTTATTTTTTCTAGTCTTAGTATGGGTCTTCTTATTTGTTGTTCGGCTACACCTGTTTGGTGGGGAACTCCCTCTTTTCCCAGGATCGTAGACTTCAAGGTCTGTTTCTACATGGTAGAGCTCTCCAGGCACAGACCCGCGCCATTGTGGGGCGGCTGTGGCTCAGGAGGTAGAGCGGGTTGGCCGTTAATCGGAAGGTCGGCAGTTCGATCCCTGGCTCTCGAAGTGTCCTTGGGCAAGCTACTGAACCCCGATTTGCCCCTGGCGGCTATTCCGCCAGTGTATGAATGAGTGTGAATGTTAGTTTCCGTTTGAGCACTTAGGCTCAGTGTGTGAATGGTGAATGCAGATGTAGTGTAAAAGCGCTTTGAGTGGTCGAAAAGACTAGAAAGTACAGAGCATTTACATTGTGCAGTATAGAGTCCTTTTGAAGCACTCATATCTTTACAGACTTTCTGAAGTAATTCCAGTCTTTGGCTGAAAAACTAATGTGCGGTGTGCTTTCACGAAGAAAAATTTCATCAAGTATCCCGACATTCTAAAATCTTCCACCGCCCATTCAAACTGAGGCTTTCAGTCCAGAAAATCAGCCAATGTTGTTGGGGGAGTCTTCTTTCTAGGAGCCATACTCATTGCAACAGGATCTATAATTATACGTCGTTTGGGAGTCATTACTCGTAATTGATTACCTGTGACGTCCATGATTGTGATGCTGCAAAGATGGCGCTCTCACCCGTACTCACCTTTTGGCGATCGACCCCCATCGCGGCTAATAGAGGATAAGGCCGGACACGCCCTAATACAAGCACCCATTTTCACACCCCCGTCTCTTTGTTGTTCAACCTCGTTATGACCCTAATCTTTTTTCTTTTTTTACATTATTATTATATATTTTTTTACATTAAAATTTTTAACAAAGTTTTTATTAATTAATTTTTTTAAATTAATTTTTTATGAATTAATTTTTTTATTAATCAAAAATGTATTCACGTGCACGACTGTTACGCGCATCAAATGAGGTAGGTCTGAAAGCCCCCTTAAGCAGGATGGCAGGGCTGTTTTTTTAGCACTTTATTAGATGAACTGATTGTCATTAATACAGATGATGCTGAGTCATTAATAAATTAATCATGACAAAAAGTTATGATAACCGATTATTTTTCTGAGCTCACTCTGTTAATATAACATTACCTAGCTTATTTAACAGCTTATTGGACTGGAACTCATCTTCTACAGCTAGAGATGCCCAGATTGATCAACTGGGGACTGAAATAGGTTTTTTTTTGCTTACTCTGCTCTGACCAGTGGCTGGGGCCGAGCAGTGTAAAAGATCCAATATTCTGCTGGTCACACTGAACGTTGCAAACAGGCTGCACTGCGCCGTGTTTAATGTGTGCACAGAGAGAACCTCATGTCACACACACAAAGGCCAAAACATGTCTTAGGTGTGTGGAAGTTATTCCATGAGTTTGAAGAAGACGCAACACTCACTATTTACATCTGCAAAGAAACACACAGAAAGAGACGCTGTGGATACTTTAAAGCATGGAGCAGGTAAAGCAACAGTGAACACAGCTGTTGAACAAGCCTCCTCTACACGCTACTCATCTGCTGCTGTGAGGCCTGAAGTGAGCTATTGCTTTTATAAAACAGCTACCAAGTATGGCAAAAATAAAGTAAGCTTACAGACGCACTACAATTTGACTTTATTTCATCAACAGACATTTCTTTATGAATACAAAAAGTAGCAGCAGTGCGTAAAATAATAACACTTTAATATTATAACTACCAGAAAGGGCAGAATTGCGTCTCTCCTTGAGCAATAGTCTATTGAAAAGGTTTTTTAAACTTAAACTTTGTTGCAATATTGCAGACATCTGGGGCAAGTCGTGGACTGCTCTGTGTGTGTTTGTGCGTTTTCGTGTGTGTGAGAGAGGGAAATGTTGAATCACGTAATAAGCAATGCTTTATCTCTGTCTGTCTGTCTCTCTCTCTCTCTCACTCACTCTCTCATTATTTATTTTATATATTTATTTATCTGTATCAGATCGCATTTTAATACCAGCTGTAGACTAAATGGGGCGAGAGGCCCCCACGAAGCTCAGATTGTAACTCGAACCCTGTTTGTCGCGAAGTGATACGGATCTGTGCGAAGGAATTCGACGTCTTACTCGTTGTATACACTCATTATATCACTACTATGAACCTACTATCACATTGCTTGATTTGACCTACCCGTTTTATAATATTATCACAACTTACATCGACTTTACAATCATTTGCTTTTCACTGTTACCACTAACAAAATCACAGTAGCCAGGACACCATAATACACCATATAAACCAAATGAATACTCAATTCTTCTGCAGACACCAGGAATGTGTTTCAAAAAGAATGAAAAAGGCAACTGTCCATTCAAAACCAAGTCGAAACTGAAAAATACAATCAGAGTCTGGAAGTTTGGGGTTGCACAAGTGGCTCTGGAAGTTGCTTGTTAGGGTGGTGCTGGATTTGTGCACCAGTAAGCTGGTTACCCTACTGCCGTGGCAGGAGAGGGGTAAAATCAGCAGTCCTTGGCTCAGGGTTCCTCACTTCGGCCAGAATTGTTCATCAATCAGTTACCTTTTCAAATGAATTTCTGATTTGTTATGAAGTGTTAATTCTGTTTACTTAAATATACATATAATGTAATTTTTAAACACCTTTTACATCAAATGAATTTCAGACTAAAATGAAACCAAGTTCAGATTGTAACCTAACATTGCATATACTTTTTAAACTTAAACAAAACAGTGTTACAGGAATTACAAACTACACAGTGTAAATGCAATAGATTCAATATACCAATGAAATGTCTGACAAAACATAGCGTCAGTGGAACAATATAATATAAAGAAAACAGCTTTGGAGTTTCAGGTACATTGCTTATCACATTACTGTGGCATGTTTTTCATCTGTTGTCCTTGGCCAGTATGTCAAATGGTATTCCAAGCTTGACTTCAATGCAACCACATATCTCAAATCAAAGGCTGCCACAAAGTTGAATGTTGACTTTTATCAGACTACAGTTATGTTAACATAAAATACTTTCAACATCTAATGCTCTTGCCAGCTGTATGGCCTTGAGGCAGAAAGTGGAGAGCCTGGGATGTTGTTGTGTGGGCTATCAGTCACCCCGGGTTGTCTCAGTGGTTCACACACACACACACACACACATTCTGGGAGCAGTTTGTTTGAGCTGGAGGTGAGGGCACTACTAATCGATATGCACAAGTGTTGAGCTTGGAACAAGATGTAGCTAATTTGGAGATACATAAATGGACAATCTTTATGTATGATCTCTAGCATAAACAGAGACAAAGACTCAAACAAATTTACAGCTTGCCAGTGTTATATTCTTCCTCCTTTTACACACACACACACACACACACACACACACACACACACTCTTCAAACCAAAGTTGAGGTATAATTTTTTTTTTAACCCATTTCCAAAATAACAGCAGCCTTAACATACTTTCCTACTTCATGTCAATTCTGATCACAATCAGCCAAACACTACTTTTTCTGTCATGAACACAAAGCCAGCAGATTACACATGTGTAGAAATGTGTGTGACCAATGTCAAACTTGAAATGTTCAATTACATGATACATGGCATTTAAAGGGACGTGTAATCATGCTTTAAGTTTGACAAATTGAGTTTTTCTTTGCCCTTATGACTCACACTCAAGTATGGAATAGATTGCCATGATGGAAAGAACTCGAAAATTGAGGCCTAGGTTGAAACTGATTATAATTATCCCTTAACTAAGTTTATTGTCACTTTATACACTCGCTCTCTCTTTTTTTTCTTCTCTCTTAATGTGAATCTTTCATGCATAATCATGATTGAGATAATTTGATGGTGAATAATATTTTGAAGTAGCTGAGTATCTCTCTCTACCTCTCGCACACACACACACACACAAACACACACACACACACACACACACACTGCAAGCTGCAGAACAACGACAAAATGTCGCTGTTTGTTGCCTCCACTTGTGAGATTTACAAAATGTATGCACAGCCTAAGAACTAAATTCTGCAATCCCACTTGGATGGGAACCATGAAAACATAAAAGCAATAGTATGCAGGGTTTGGAGGATTACTTTAAAAATGTAATCCGGTACAATTACTAATGCTAAAAAATGTAATCAGTAACGTAATCCAAGTACCATAAAATAAAAGTAATGTAACCTGATTACTTTTAGTTACTTTTGGATTACTTCTATGCCAAATAGTCAAATGAAGACAAGAGAGTATCGATGCGTTGTCTGCTCAGTGTATTTAGAGAAATATACAAAATCTTCCATTCCCATGAACTCAAAATGCTGCTGAAGCATAGTGTTTCTGGGACCGGGCCCCACTGACTACTCTACAAAAACATATTTTTTCTCTGATTTTGGTGAGACTGGATCATATTTGATGGAGAAATATTAGAAAATGGAGAAAATATATTCTAGTTTTCTCTCTGATGTCTCCTGGCTGCTCCTCCTCAACTTAAGTTAGGCTACATTCAGACTGCAGGCCAATGTGACCCAAATCAGATTTTTTTTGTCCATATGTGACTCAGATCTGATCTTTTTATGACAGTGTGAACAGGCCAAGTCACATGGAATCTGATTGTGGGTGCAGTGCCTGATTGGGAACCGTAGCTGGGCGAGCAGACAACAAAACCTCGCTCAGCAGCGTCACAGTGAACACGGCATGAACAGGACAGCCTCAACGACCAACAGGGAATCCAGTACTGAGATGATTTACAGAGCTTCTTGATGCATACCTTTACTTTTTGCTTAACCGTAAACTGTAGACTATCTGCCTGTATCTGTGGCTAGTTAGCTTGGTCGGTTAGCCATGCTGCAAGCGGTTCTATTAGCTTACTCAGCCCCGGGGTGCCAAGAGCCAAACCCGACAAGAAAACCACCTCGGTACTGGATTCCCAGTAATCAAACTGGCCTCTGTCGGTCTCTTAAGATGTGTTCGGTCCAGGTCCAGCTGCCTTGTACACTCAATGACAGCTGGAACCAGTCAAGGGGTGGGGTGTAAAGTTAAGACACACAGCGCTAACTGGGCAATGTAAACACCAATCATTATCTGCGACACGTAACTGCCTAGCTTTGGGTTTTTCCAAAAACACCTACATATAGGCCTACCAAATACTGTATATAAAAAACATATGGGGGCACTGCATTTTCTGATGCATGGAAACTTTCTGCTTAAAGTAATCCCTATGAGTAATCCCATATTTTTCAAAATGTACCTGTAATATGATTGTCTTTATTTTTTGTGCTGTCACGGAATACAGTTACTTTTTTTTGTATCCTGATTACATGTAATCCGTCACTCCCCAACCCTGATTTTAAGTAAGTTCACGAGCCTTTTGGGGTACATATTCATTTTTATTTTCATTCAATAATCTTTAAATCTAATTGCACCATAATTACAGATATTTATTGTGGACTTTTTTATCCAAACATTCACATTAAATTAGACATTCATCCTTGTCTTTATGCTATTTCCGTATTGTCATCAAAATTACATTTTCACCTGTCTTCTTTCTTTTACGCAGGATGCGCGCCTCTCCCACAGTGCTCCTCTCTCCACTCCCCGGCTGCTCCGCTTGTAGAGGACTAGGATTCAGTGCCCTCACCAAAGCCTGTAGCCCCTCGTTCGACACCTCTAGCCAGGGCAATTATGGACATGGTCAGAGCAGACACGGCGCTGACGAGCTGGCCCAAGTGTCGTGCCTCAGCCCTCGAGTCTGAGAGGACACAGCTCGCACCTCCACTGCAATAAGCAATTCGCTGTTCTCAAGGACTGCAGACTACTTCTTCTGTTCCCGCAGCAATGTCCTCATAATCGGGGGGCTTTGCAGGCTGTTTATTGGTGCTGGTTGAGGGCTGATTTGAAGATTGGGGTGGGGATGGCCGGACTTCTGAGGAAGATTCTTTACATACAGTATATAAAAATTAGGGCTGGGCACGATATTATCACGTCAACGCATTAATTAATTAATGCTGACAATTATTTCACCGCACGTTAAATATTATTTTTATTTTGAAAGTCCAATGGTCACTGGCTCTGAATACACATAGGCCTACAGTCAAACCGTGGGTAACAGGAGGGGTGGGATGTCAATCAATCAAATCACCCACCCAAATAAGCAGCGGAGGGAGGCTTGGGCAGACTATAGGCCTGCTTGGATGGGAGAAGCATCCGCGAGTAAACAGCAGGTGCTGTGTTGAGAGTAACAATGGCAACGGCTTCTGTGCGCTGCACAGCTGTAGCCTATTTGACTTAAATTAAAATGATAGGCTACATAACTTTACCTGATAGCCCTGGCTACATCTTTTGCGGGGATGCTCTGCCAAACAGTAATAAATTCTGGGAACTCACAAACAGCGAGGATCAGTCTGTCTTCCAATTATTTGTGCTGCGCGACAATTCAACTTCGGCGGTGGGCGTGTGTGTGAGGCGAGCACAACGGCGACGGTTTCACGGGAAGGCACCCGCTTGTCGCTACGGCTTGTGCTCAACCATTTCACCTCACTCTAATAGGGAAACTTGATACTAAACATAGACTGTTTATGCTGCTCTCTGATAAAAGAAAAATGTTTCTGCTGATACCTGTTCAGAAAACCCCAAGAAAACTGGACTCTGATGGTAACTTGTTTTAACAAGCTAGATAAAAGGTAACGCCCTGGCAGTGGCAAATAGCTTTGGTTTTATATTTCATTTGATTACATTAATGTTTAAGTTGAGATTTACAAGCAATATTTTATTGCTGCTGTGTAAAGAGAATACTGTTGTTAAAAAGCACCTTATTTGTTTAAAGTGTTTGTAAACCACATGTTATTGCACTTTTGTGTATATAGCAGTACATTTAAATTAAAAGTGCGCAATACAATACTTTAGAATTCATTATTAAATTTTCTGCATAACCATGCGATTATTCACTTTTTTAATTCAATTTTAATCAATGCCCAGCACCAATAAAAAATTTTGATGGAATTGCACAACTAAACAATAATTACTAAATTTCACATTCTCTGAAATAAGTGTGTTTTTCTTATTTTGTGCCTACCTTCTGTTGGCACTAGGGTGACATACTCTTCCAATGATCTACTCATCGCAGAAAGTGAGCTGCACTTGCTCCTCAATACTTCAACCTCTTGCCACTGGACCCAAACCTGTTTTCTTTGCCTAGGTTTTTCTTTAGTTCTTCGCCCTAAGTCTTGCCATCTTCTCTTTATTTTTTCAGCGGTCCTCTTTGTTTTATTAGTGGCATTTACTTTCTCACAGGTACGGGTCCCAAATGCCGTTTTTCCGTGTTATATTTACATTTCTCTGTTGTAGCTCACCAATGTGTTTATTTGTCTCTTCCACCACCTCTAATTCCATGGTATCAAATTTCATTTTACGCTTATGGTCGGACTGCTTTCCCTCCCGACTCTCCATGGCGGAAACCATTAAAACACACAAAACCCTCATTTAAATATTACCACCTCCATTGTGTTTGCACCTTTACGCAATTATTCTTATTTAATCACCCACAACACATACTACAATTACACGTGCAATATTTTAGAATGCACAATTTAGTTCTCTTTATTCTGGGTGGTAGTAAATCTGGCCCTTGGTTTATGAGTCTATCATGGAGTCATGGGTTTGGGAAATGGCTTTGAAAGAAACTGCACCACATTTTTACGTTTAAAAGCCAAAGCTTTGTAGAGCCACAAAGTTTGATGAGGGATAAGTTTGTGGTGGTTAGATGGGTCAGCAAAACGTTGGAAAACACCGTTTGCTTTCCGTTTCCTACCGACAATCAATGTTGGTTTCTTTTAATCATGACCATGATCATTCCCAGGTTGGGTCCTTTCCAGGTTGTTTTTGTGTGTAACTTCTGTATTTTCAGGCTGGACCTTATTTTCCCATGTTTTTGTGTCTATGTGAAAAATTGGGAAATTTTTTGAAATTGCAAGCGAGCTGCAGTCGGCAGCGAAACGTTGCTGCAACGGAATCCTTGCAGTCAATTGACATCCAATAAAGTACTTGCTTTTGCCACTGACAGGCTCGGATTGGTATTACAAGGATCCCTAGAGAAATAGACCTTTCTTTAAAGAGTAAGATCCTTTATGTTTAAACAAGCGCTTTATTGCTTTTGTCAAACCACCAGACTCCATTTATAAAAACAGCAATTTAGTGGATGTATTTTGACAGGGCACAATTGCCCGCAAGGATTACGTTGCAGACCTGTTTCACTGCTGCTGCAGCGGATGTACTGGGACTGAAATTCAGCCCGGGACTTTGAGACAGAGAGGCCTTTTGTGCAAGTGCCATGTAGGGACACGGAGAAGGATTTTTTGCAGTTTATAATCCACTCTCTAATTCTATCTATAGATGATTGCCTACCCAGCCCTGCACGCTGCCGCTGTACCTGTCACTGTTTATGGTTGCATTGTCCTTCTCCTTCTGCTTCTCTACATCGTCCTTCTCCTACATCTCCTCCTCTTCCACCTCCTCTTCCTTCAACTGTTGTTTAGAATATATATAAATATATAATATAGCCTAAATAAATGCATATATAAATAATCTCAGGTTATAATAAATGCATTACTCATCAGTGCCTGTTCTGGGTCCTGCATTATCTGTGCTGCTACAGGATCTTTCCACCAAGGAAGAGAACGGTTAATTTCTTCCACCAAGGAAGAAAACGTATTGAGATTGGACTCCCAACTGGAAAATAAACTCCTACGATCGTTGCCATTGAGCCAATCAGATTTCAGCAAATACAAGGATCGGTCCAAGTTGGGAGGGGCCGCTCGGATCCCCCCTCAATATTGAAATTAGTAGTTTGGCCCAGTCTTAATTAGATTTTTTAGTTTTGTCTATCTGAAATAAATGCTTACAAGTGATTGCTCTAAAATATTGTCACCAGATAGCAGAGAAGTAAGGGTATTAAATAGAAACTCTTTAACTTCCTCTATTTCTCTGTCACTATCTCTCTTGCTCACTCACTCAGCTGAGGATTGACACGTTCATACATCTGTGAGCACACTGGCAGAGTTCAGACTTTTACACAAACTGAGAGACACACAACAGGACAATAGTATGGCTTCGTGGAAAGTTGAAATTTAAGTATTATAAATGGTTTTAAAATAACACGAGCAGTTTGACTGCATCACTAATCTATTTTCAGCCCTAAATGCCACTGATATAACCTTGCTCATCTAACCTACCTTTCCACCGACATACCAAGATAATTCAGAAACACTAATCCTAATTAAATCACACAAAGGATAGCTAAGTGCATGTGATTATGCAACTGGGTCTAGAGATGTCTGCGCATTTTGATATTAATAAAATATGGAGCGTACATAGGAAACGTAATCTTCTTCTCGTCTAAATGTGCTACATTTGTACTAATTAGGACCCAGCAACACAGCAACTAGAAAGGCTTTCTAACATGCATTTAGAGCCCTGTTCACTGCTCTAACAGCTTATGCAGTGCTTTCCCATCATCATCATCAGCCATGAAGAAGCCTTCTCCCATGTGTGATGGGTGAGATATTCATTCCTTATCTTCCGATAAATAATAAATTTGATTTTCAGTTTGTTCAAAAGTGTTATGAACCATATGTGATGCACACTGTCAATTCACATTTGGTAATCAGAGTTAAGGGAGTGGAGAAACTCTCAGAGTAATGATGTCATACTAAATGCAAAAATTATTATTATATTATATTATAATATTGGCGAGAACACGTTTTACACAATAGTACAACAGAAAGAAAATCTGAATACTACTTAAAATTCAAGCCACGGAAATTACATGTATAGGGAAGACTGCACTCAGGCTAGAGACAGAGAAGAGAGAGAAAGAGAAAGCGAGAAACCAAGAGTATAACCCCACTCTACTAAGTCTCCAAACTTTTAGCAACCTCTATGGTTTCACACCTGGATCAATACAGAGCTATAACCAAATCACTACATCTTCATGAAACATACTGTACAAAAAAACAAGTGATTACTGCATGATGGCAGTGATTAAAAGGAGAACTTTATCATCCATATGTGGATGGCAGACTTCCACTCTTTCTAATTAGTTTACGACTGGACTGAAATCTTGCTCTTTCTTGTCAGGGTTAGGGATATGGCTGACAGGATGATCAGAATAAAAGTTGACCCGGCAGGCAAAAGAAAAACTGTAGACTTTTGGGGTACGTTTGTGATTGCTAGGTAATAGAACTACGTAAAGACATCTTTCTCTATGTATCATATACAAAGGGATAAACATGTAAGACTGCAATGTACAAGCATATTTTCAGACATTACCAACTAATGTGAGAGAATTTGTTGGCTGCTAACAGAAACAGCGTAGTGCCCACAGCCTAGCCGTGTGCAAACCTTTTGTTCTCGCTTGACATTTAGTCAATAGTCTTTTTGGAATCTTGTAACAATGTTGTTAACCTCTAACGATTACTTTATTCAGATTTAGATGTAAAATGGGTGGTGGGGAAGTGGATAAGAGCCGGGTGTGAGAGACGCAGGTTCGAATCCACTGTGAGACACCAATGACACTGAGCAAGACACTTAGTTAGACACACCCCTAGTTGCTCCAGGGGTGTACGATCTCTGACATATATAGAAATTTTAAGTCGCTTTGGATAAAAGTATCAGCTTAATGAATAAATGTAATGTAAAATTGTGGTTTCATGGATACTATCTTCCCTGTGCAGTGCTGTTTAGTGCTCACCAAATTTGTATTTGTTTACAGTTAGTATGTAGTCATGTATTATACAACTATTTTGTGATAAAAATTGTAATAACTTGCTTTGCTTTTTCCACTCTATACACATAAAAATCAATGAGGATTCGCTTTACAGACTACAGACAGACTGAAGGGATCTGTAGGGGTTACTGTGGGAGGAGGGAGTTACATGTAGGGAGGGAGTTACAAGGACTGCTGTATGTGCTCTTGATTTCAGTTTTTGTCAATTTCTATTTTTCAACTTTTAAGTTCAGAATAAACAACTCAAAATATATTCTGTTTCCTGTGCTGGTAAAATTATCTACAGGCTACATATAAGTACATACTTTTATAAAGCAATGATTATACTGTATTGCACCTCCACTTTTGTGTCCATAGTATCTGATTCTTTGTATATGCCAGATTTAAAGGACTTCTACAGAAAGGAGTCAAAACTTTAGATTTACAATATGATTGTAGTGTTTGGTTTTTAATCTAAATCCACGGAACATTTTGACTGACATGTTGAAAATAACCAGGCTTTATTATGTATCAGGGCAGATATCCATTTTGTCAGTTTAAATCCCAATTCCAAACAAAACACTTTGCACAAGTAACTATTCGGATCCAAATGTTGCATATTAAAGCTCTGATGTCCCAATTAAATTACAAACTTTCTGCCTCATTTACCAGGCTGTCAAAACCAACATTAGTGAAAGGACATTGCATTGTGTGAAACAGCAAAATAAAATAAATGATCGGCTTGTGTTGGTGGGAAAAATAGTTTCTGTTTGGTGATGCACCTGAGACTCAACACTCAAAGACACCTAGGTAACAGATGTTGTGTGCCGTGGGAGCATCCATCCCCCCTCCTTTCTTTCTTCCACACCTCCAGTGATGTAATGTCCCCGCTGGCATTTTTTTTTCCTCAGCCCTGAAATTCACAAACAACGTCCTTGTAACTTATTTCTCCCTAAACTCCTTTCCACCATCTGTTTTAGAGCAGGTCATGTACTGAGTGGAGGGGGGAAGTGTTGAGAAAGAAAGAGGAAGAGGAAAGAAAGACATGCTTGATGGGCTCTGCACTACACTCCCAGGCATTAGGGATACGTTCAACAAGAGCTGGCGTTCCATGTTGGTTGACAACAACAGAAGTACATCACAACAGCTCTAACTGACAGCTTGCCAGTGCCAGTTTTTATTTGCTAACAAGCACGTCAACTTCCCATTAGCGTCCTTGTAGGAGAGACAGTGTGAGGTCTACAAAAGGGGATTCAAGACAGACTCTCATAAAAATTAAATCAGATAAGGTGATTCAGCCCATTGAACCGTAGCCGTATTGGGAGCAATTTTGAGTTTCCATTAATAGTAAGAGACAGGCAAACGTGTGGAGGAAATATCCTGAGCTTTCTGCTCTAATCATTATTCTGGAGTGCAGTGACTCCCCATTACCTTCTAAAAAGACTTAAAATAGGTGGATGAATATCTGAACTCCCACCATGCTACTTCTTCTCCTCTCTCCTTATATAAACCCAGTTATTCTTTCTTAGCGTCTCTGACTCTGATATTCACCTTCTCTTTCCTCACTGACATTCCACTCTTTATCCCAGATCTAGCTCCATCTCCCTCTCCCTAAGGCATTATCTCCACCCCACCAGCACTGCCGCACACCCACATGCACTCTCAATCACACATACGCATACACACCCCTCCTTCATTTTAGTTGCAGGCGTCTGTCTCTTCAACTCCAGCGGCATAGGCAGCTAGCTTGCTGTCAGGGCCTGGGAGCTGTCTACCTCTGATTATGCTATCATATTGCTCTGCTGGTGCAGTTATCTCCCATTTGGACCAAGAAGAATCCAGTTTCATATTGGCCATTAATGTTTAACGAGACAGGAGTTTAGAGATGGGTGTGGGGAGCAAGGAACCCTGAGGGCTAGATCCGATTCAGCTTTGAGCCAGGCAGTGTGAGTGTGACATTAGGTTAGCACATACTGTACACAGTCAACATACATGTATTTATATTCACACAGTTGCTCTACAGAACAGTGTAAAGCAACATCAAAAACAGACACAGAGTTTCTGAGAAATACGCCTTAAAGTTTTCATCCTGTGTACCTGTGTTTGGTTATGTCTTGGTGCTATTATGCAGTGTTGTGCAGTAAGGCCTTATTCAATAACGCATAACTTTAATTATTTTTCACAGTAACTAGTAGTATAACAGATTCCTTTTCCAAAACAGTAATATTATTACAGTTACTAATCCCCTCCGCTATAATGCTGTGTTACTGTGTTACTGAATGCATTATCCTCGACTGCGCAGCAGGTCAGCGGCACTAGAACTTATGTTGTCCAGCCAAAAAGCTAAAGGAACAATGAAGAACGAGGGAGAGAGGCGTTTCTACAGCTATAAGTAGCTACTTCCATTACTGTGTCACAGTCTAAGATGTAAAGAACATTGTCGTCCGTTGTAAACTTTGTGTGACCTGCAAAAAGCTTTCAACCACAAAAAAACGCTTTCAACTGAACAGTTCTACATCTGCTAAAGCAGCACAGCAACGTGAAACTCCAGCAGCTACTGCCAGTGATGCTTGGACTCGTCGGGAGAAAGTGGTGTTAAGCAATATAACATTTTGTAAAAATACTGAATACTGCTCAAAACCCTCCTTTAAATACTGCCACTTCCATTGTGTTTGTTCCTTTTGTCATCTACGCAATAATTCATACCCAGGTGAAAAAGAAATATACTTAAGTAGCACTTTTTTTGGATGCACTTATTACATTTTAATTGTACTAGTGTATATTAAATGTGTTATTTTGGAACAACTTAAAGTATTTTAAGTGTCATTTTAGAAATACTTAAAGTCAACTTTAAGATAATTGCAATATATTTTAATATACTTAGTTGTGTTAAAATGGACCTATTTTAAGTATCTTTACTGTAATTTAAATATACTTCTTTAAATTGAACTTAAAATACCATAACAGTTAAAATATATTTTAAATGTGTTCCCTGAACATTTTTATTAGGATTTCAGTGTATTAGTAATTTATTACTAGTATACTCCAAGAGCCACTATTAATATCTTGAGAAGCTACTTTATGAAACCATTCAGTATGAGAATAATTCATTATTAATGCATTAAAAATATCTTGCAAAATGCCCTTTTAAATAAAAATCAGTCTAAAAAATATATTTTACAACACACACACATACAGACAACTAAAAAACTTTAATTTTGTGTACATTACAAAAATAAATTCCTGTACATTAAAAAGTACAGCAGCATGTATCACATCTTGAGCAAAATAAATAATCAAATAAAATAATATCAGTAAAATGATGACATATGACCAGTATTACATAAAAAATACACTATACACACCCCATCATTAATGTTACCCATGGGGGTCCTTCATGCAGTTTGGACACCGGGCACGGCTCAGATGACCTCACGGCAAGCCATCCCACTTCTGACGCCATATGCGTCACCCTGCCCAGATTCAAACACAGGTCTACAGGATACCAAATATACAACTTTCACAGCAATGCCAAAGAGCCAGGCTCGTTGGTATGACAGTCCAAGCGCTTACTCAGCTGTAGTGAAGGTACTCCGTCACAAGCATACAGTACAAATGGTGGAACCAAGCTGAAACTGAAAAATGTCATAATCCTTATCCTTGGAGTGGAGGGTCGGTATCTTTGAGTAGGACTCGTTGCATTTTCTGTGACTGCAGACACTATGGGATTTGGAAACTGCTTTATCACACAGCATCTGTGGAAGGGGAAACGATATATTTTGTCTATGTCAAAGCAATATTACCTCTAATTAACTAATAACCATTGTGTGATTTTTTATTTTGTTTTAAGTTGCTGAGACACAATATAACATCATGTCTAACTGTTCAGGTTCAGGTGAAATTGTTTTCCACAAGGGACCCCTCCCAGTTAATGCTCAGTTCTTCCATTAAAACATGATCAAAAACATTACATAAACACTACTGTACATTCAGCTGAGGAGCTGTATATGATAAAAGGTTATTAAACAGGTACAACAAATATAACATTCAGACTTGCTTAACAACTGTGCTGTCTACAAGTCATTTCACATTAACACAGCAGTCAAGTACAAAAGTAGCCAATTATTTTTAATATAATTATTTTTTCACAAGAATATTTGTTTATTTAGTCTGACCCCATTGACATGTATTGAGAGCAAAAACAGTGACCGTGTGCAGAAGCCAAACATACCTATGAGCACACTGAGCTTGTTAGGGTCCAGCTGGTCCGTTCGTGGCCTCTAAGCCATCTTTGAGTGAGGCGACGATCCCAGGAAGCTCTAAAAGAAAAGAAATACAGTTGCAAATGAGTTTAAATATTCTGTTAGGCCAGCACTTCCACCTAGTTTAGTTCTTCATTTGCGTATCATTATAAACACTGTATTTCTATTCTTATAGCAAATCTTTCTTTAATTTTCTCGAGCTAAGGCAGGAAATTCCAACTCTGGGTTTAGCATTAAGTTGGTTAAAGTTGGCAAAGGGTAGGTTCAACTTTTAAAAGTTGAATACAGGATCTATGACCATACAAATGTACATAAAGTTGACCAGTATTTTATATAACATCACATGCTATTATACTGTGTAGTCAGCCATTGCATGACTGAAGAAGAGAGCGTTGGTGGATATGGACAAACCCAAGTTACAATAACCTAAGAGCAGGAAGTACCTGCACTGCTGCACCTTTAGATTTTTCTGGGAGCTGTAGTTTCTTTATGTTATCATAAAAATGACGTGACTTAGAATATGGAGAGTCAACCTCGGCTTTATTTTCTTTCAGAAATCCCTGTGAAAGAAATGCTGAATGAAAGACTGCATTGAGTTACAGAAGCTAGTGGATCAGAGGTCTGTATGATGTCAACAAGTTACTTGGGGTAAACTGTAGATACCATAAATTTCCACTCCATGGCAATTACAGAGATCACTGACTATCATCTGGTAGCTATCTGGCTGACTGCCATTCGCAGAGTCATTAACAGAACTTTAGCTGAAGGAAAAAAGTGCTCCAACAACAGGGAAAAAGGAGAGAATGAAAGATAACTGTGACTGATGTGCCATTGTTTCTAGTTCTCATTTTCAAAAACATTGATTGTTGTTCAGAGCAGGCGAATCTTTTAGTGCAGTGTGTGTTTATTCTGGTGGTAAACTGTTTTCAATGGACTCCTCTCAGAATCATTGAATTCAGTTGTTCCAATCACTTCCATGGCCACAGGTGTATAAAATCAGGCACCTGGGCAGACTGCTTTTACAAACATTTGTGAACGAATGGGTCGCTCTCAGGACCTCAGCGTGGTTCTGTGATCGGTTGCCACCTGTGCAATTGGTGTGGGGTAGTTTTTCAGGTGTTGGGCTTGGCCCCTTGCTAATGCTTCAGCATACCAAGACATTTTGGACAATTTAATGCTCCCAACTTTGTGGAAACAGTTTGGGGATGGCCCCTTCCTGTTCCAACATGACTGCGTGCCAGTGCACAAAGCAAAGTCCATAAAGACATGGATGAGTGAGTTTGGTCTGGAGGAACTTGACTGGCCTGCACAGAGTTCTGACCCCAACTCGATACAACACCTTTGGGATGAATTAGAGCAGAGACTGCGAGCCAGGCAGCAGTCTACACTTAAGCTAATTCATAGCCTCAAAGGTTGGGCCAACTTATTAAACAACAAATTAAACACTACAGATTGAAGAATGGGATGTCGTTAAACTTCATTTGCAGGCGACCCAAAACTTTTGTCAATATAGATGGACACTTTTCAATAGGAAAACATTATGCACAATAGACAGTATTCACAACTTAATAGCTGGTGTTACACAATTATCCTATAACTGATCATATAATTGCTGCTAATCAATGATATGAAATAACAAAAACAGCGCAACTCAACCTTTTCATAGTTTTTATTGTTGGATACCATAACTGTCTAAATCTTTTTGTTGAGAGATACCAGCTTAAAGTGGTGAGCTCCACTATTGAGAGGTTACATTGAAGGCCTCAATAAGTTATAGCACAGACTGTTTGTTTAGTCTTTAATGGAGACAATGTTTTTGTCAAGGGCCAGACTTTTGAACTTTCTGGCCGTGGTTAGGGTGGCAGTTACCCGACATCTCTGAGGCAAGCATCCTTTCAGCTTCCCAACCTGATCCAGGATGCTAGCCACGGGCCTGCTAGCCTCCAGCCTTCATCCTTGCTTGCTAGCTACCAATCTTTATCTCGGTCTCCTAACTACCAGCCTTCATCTGCTAACCTTCTGCCAGCTCCAGAGGCACTTCACTTCTCTTTTCCCTGCCACTGTCCACTGGTCCTTCTGCCCTCATCCTTGTCTATGCCACTGCCCAGCTCTGCGTGTATGCAAGCTTCCCAGCTTCACAGAGATAGGCCTGCCCAGCACCACAGAGGCTGAGTTGCACAGTGCCAGATACACTTTGCAGGCCAGCTCTACAGCGATTCAGCTGTCCAGCTCCACTGAGATTCAGCTGATCAATACTCCACAAACTTTTCTGTCAAGTGTTCCTGCACAAACAAGGCCAGCTCTCTGGCCTTCCGCCTAAGAGCACAAGCTCTTTTCCTCAGCTCCCCATACACTTGACCCTGAATGTTGTGATTCTCCTTTTAGACATTTGGTGTCTCTTTGTAGTCTTTTTGGTTCTTTTTGCATCTTTTGTAGTCTTTCCAAACTGAAGAAAAAAAACCTTCTGTAAATCATGGTGGAGTTGATATTTGGCTAAGGCACTTTCACTGTGATTGGAATAATTTCTAAATTCATATCTGTTTGATATACAGTGTTTTCCTGACTCTTCTATTATTGCACCGGTCAGGCTGGAACAAAAAATTGAATGGAGCTGACTCAGGTGTAATCACACTGCCTAAATGTGGAACTTTGGTCTCATGATGACAGGTGGTCAATAACCATGTCCCTGTTCAAAGATGGTTTCTGGCACAGGATATAGATTTTTCTGGCTGTCCACTGCCTCTTGGTTGATGATGTTCCCTGTCAATGTGGTTGACCAGATTTGTTCTGGTGTTCACAATCGATATTTATTAAGTCTCTTGTCGAGGGTCTTCGCCATCACAAGTGATGATATGATGATTTTATACACCTCTACAGTTTTCCTCTCTAGGGGATGCCCTGCTTTCAGGGTGTAGAAGCAGAGATCTTAAGGTATCGACTAGTTTCTGACTCCTAACTGGAAGACAGTCCAGCCATTCAAGGGAGTCCCATCAATATGCTTCTGGTTGTTCCCATTGAGTTAGCAGTGTCGGTTTCTCATCACTAACTCTCCCCACTCCCACAGCCATGCTGCACCTCCCCCTCTGACAAAATGCTGGTTGTGTCCTCACCCCAGCCTTGTGTGCTTGAACCTGGTTTGGCTTCACAGTCATTTCTTGGCAGTTGTCAGGGAGGGGCAGACCGTTAATAAGACTCAGGAGTGATAAATAGAAAACAATTGAAACAACAGTTTGCAACAAACTGCAAAGTGGTGCTTCAAATATGAGAACTCCGCTCATGACGTGTGGGGTTTAAGTTCAGTGTCTAATGTAACTTAGTAAAGTGCTCCAAACAATAATAAACAAAACAGTGCTTAATCCTGTAAAATTTTATATAATAGCTAACTTCCAAGGGTGATCACATAATTGCCAACCATTTACCAACTTTAAAACTTACTTTATATAGTTAACACAAAATCTGACACATTTTCAAGTATAAATTACTTGTTACATCTTATTTAACAGGCAGATAACGTTAAATTTGCTTGTGTTAAAGCTAAAGTCTGACTGCTATCTAAATAATATGTTTGCCTCTATGATACATAGACTGCAACAACATACATAGGCACACATTTCAACCACAATATAACAACATAATACTGATTAATAAAATTTTCAGCAGTAACCTGGCCAATATTCACGGAAGTGATAAAAGTGAAGATTTTGACTTGGTGAGATTAAAATAAAAGTCATTCAATCTTACAAATACTACAAAAACTTTTGATATGATTGATCCTTGAATATAAAGATATAACATTTCAGCAAACTCTCCCATCCATCCATCCATCGTCAACCGCTTATCCTGCGTACAGGGTCGCGGGGGGCTGGAGCCAATTCCAGCTATCATCGGGTAAAAGGCGGGGTACACCCTAGACAGGTCGCCAGTCCATCGCAGTGAGCAAACTCTGTGTATCTCATTCTATTTTTTAAAAGTGTAGGCTTGTTTTTTGTTTCTAGCCTTGTACATTGTATGTGCCATTATTGGTGTAGCTAGCCTAGGCTATGTCATATTGAGGATGCACCCATAGCCATAGCATACCTTGAAAACTCTGTTCAGATAGGATACTTTACAGGTCAGTCCAAGATGTTTGTATTTTGTAATGTGGATAACTTCCTTCCCAGATGAACATAGTGGATAATGGACTTACTCACTATTGATAACAAGTCACTCTACTTCCTCCTTTGCAACTGTTGTACAGCCACTAGAAGTCGCTGTTACAATAAATGTAAATATGGCTCGTAATAATACCCATGGTTTCAACTGCTTTTAAACCTAAATGCACATTTTGAAGTTAAATCAAATGTTGTACTCAAGAGTTAGTTGTAGGCTGATGGCTGTATGTGTTTGTGTGTGTCATGATCTGGCTGTGCCACCTCTTCTGCCCTCATGTTTTCCTCTGTCCCTTCCCTTATCGTTCCTGTCAGTCTTTGTCTGTCTAGTTTGTTTGTGTGGTAATAGGCGGGGTGCTCCAGCTGATCTCCGGCAGCGTTCCACACCTGAGGCTCATCCCTGCAATGAACCTCTACAATAAGAACTCAGCTCAACACCAGATCATCTGTTAACTACAGTGGTAAGCTCTAAGGCCCAGCTCTAGCTTCTTGATATTAAGAGTTTTTTGATCCAGTCTGTGACCCTACTATCTGCCTGTGTATTTTTCTCCAACTCAGATCCCTGCTCTGGTTCTGAAGAAGCTGCTTGCCAGTCCAGCTCTGAGTTTTTTGAGCCTTGGTTCACTCAGCCTACCCGCCCTGGAATCCACATTTACATTTACAAATTCAGCTTGTCAATAAACAGTTCTACATGTGAATTAACCTGCTTTGTGTCTGCTCTTGGATATTCTCAGCTGCCCTAACAGTTTGAATAACAGAGAGACAGATACCACTTTTTCTGTTATGCATAAACATATTAATCCTGTAGAATGATTGATGGCATTAATTTAAATGATTAAACTGAAAACTGATAGTTTTTATTTTATTTAGGTTATTACTGGCATACATGACATTCAGAAGCATTGTAATATTTTCATGTGTTCTGACTTTTATCATCAAGTCAACATCCACTGTGGTTGTCCAGCATATGAGCATCACCCACCCTGGTGAACAGGCTCCTGTATCCCACTACCAGAATCCCATGAGGTCACCAGTGTATGCTGTCTTTTCCTGCAGGGTTGGTCCTTGTCACTGAGTGAAGAGTATTTGCAGTACTTCAAGATGTCAAAACATCAAAATAATATTGGTGACTCAGATGAAAAAAGGTTTCTTCAAGGAGTAAATACCTTTCTATCAAAGCTAAATGTACAACAATTTGCAATAAACGGTCACTTTTATGTGGTAACACCTTGATTTCATAACCTATTGGTTTCTTGTTAATGTAAAAATGGGAGTCTGCAAAGGGTGTTCTATTTTTACAATTAGAATATAATAACAAAAATATCTCAGTTCACAAATTTATAAATCCTCTGTTCTAATTCGGGGTTTTCAAAAGAGAGAAACAATAGTTTGATAATTAAATTATTTTTCCTGTGTTTAGATGAAAACTAAAATGAGGAGGATAGGGATAAACTGTCCACACTGCTAAAATATCTGACTAAGAACTCCCTGATAAGAATCCTTTTGCTCGTCAGATTTTGTCTGTATTTAAATAGCAATTTAATCTAACAGATCATATTAGCTCATAATTTTTACTCTATAGACACAAAGAGTAAACATACCAAAGACAGCATTGTCTGAGGGTGCTTTCACACCTGCCTCATTTAGTTCGGTTGAATGGTGGCCTCGGTACACTTTCAAACGAACTCAGGTGTGGTTCGCTTGTGATGTGAAAGCAAACGAACCAACCACCAGATTTTTTAAAAGCAGTCATGTGATCTGAGAATTATTTCAAAAGTTTAACCACTAATAAATCCGTCTGCTGACCGCAAAATGTGTTCAGCGAATATATAATTGATCTGTATAAGCCATATATAGGCTATGTGTAAGAAAATCATTTGGTAATGTATACGAGTATTTTTGTTGATTAATAGGTCAAATTCTGTTAAAAAAAGGAGGGCCAGTAGTATGCCATTTATCCTGTCAGTTCATTAAACATAAAACATAAGTCCATAAAACATTTGTGACAGCGATACCACAGTATACTATAAGCTAATAAGCCCTGAATTATTACTGGACTACATGTCCTGTTTTTACGTTACTATACAGTCGATCTGCGGTCTAAAATTATTATTCATGCTTATAATAAATTACTTCGTGAGCTCTTTGCGATACAGATCAGAAGCATTAAAGTGCTGCATAAACTTCAGTCAACTTCAGTCAACTGTCAGTCACTGGAGTTTGATTTTCCCACATGTGTTCTGATGTTACAGGATGACAGGATTACCAAAGCTGTCCAATCAACAAGTAAGTCTGTATAATGTCATGGTTACTTCTCTTGGTTAATTTGTAAAACTGCAGTGTGAACATGAACCAGACCAGAACTAAAATGCAAGAGTATAATTTTTTTCACTTGGTCCGGACCAAATGAACCGAACTACAGGTGTGAAAGCACCCTGAGACCCTTTGTACCCTTTTCCCAGATTACTTTGGTTTATAAGATATGAATAGTGGTAATTTCACTGGTAGAGTAGCTTTTCTGAGGGAAGAAATTAACTGTCTGAGGAACATTTAACACATTTAAAAATCATGTTTGATATGACTCTGTGTCAACAGTTGGGGAAACACACTGGCAGTTACTCATGATTTGTACTGGGTGTTCCAGGTTGACCAATGCTTAATATTGCAAAGATGATACACAGGCTTCTACACTTTTCACTGAATATTTGTCAAAATTATTTTACCTTATTTCACCTAAGGTGAGGGTATATACAAAGGGTTCCGTTTTGGGGATATTTTTTCTTTTTTACCCAGAGCCACTAAAATGCATTGATGTCTTTTTATGACTGCATGCAGTCAAACAATTTGGCTCCAATCCATAAAAATCATAATACAGGTCAGTAAAGATATGGTTCTAGGTCCCATTGTCTTCACATATCATGACCACACTGCACTGATGAGCATGTCTGTGTTTGTCTGCTTGTTCTGTGACATACTATCCCATGGTACATCAATAGCTGTCTGAAGCGAGACCTCCATTACTGGTTTTGTGTTGCATGCTTCCAAGGCCCATTGCCCGGAAATTTCGGTTCCTTCTCTGATCTGTGTCTCCCTACATATGCTGCTGTGGCAGTATTGGACAGCTCCTGCGGCTAATGGTGTTGACGCTCAGTGGCTGAAAACCAATCCATCACACAGAAAAAAATGGTGAGGGAAAGAAAAGAGGGGTGGAGAAAGGGACAGGCAGGAGGTGGTGGAAAAAACAATGGCGGCACTGTACTTCATAGTTTTAAAAGGCTATTCATCACAATGGTCCCACTGTCAGACTCCCTGCCTGTATATCCATGGGGGGAATCAACCCAACGCCAAACTCATTTATGGGCATGGACGTGGAGAAATGGCCCATCATGAAGTCACACAGACAGACTGCACACCATCGGATGTGTTGCATCTAAAGTGGCAGAATGCCTGTGCTATTAGCTATAGCATAAACGTTCAGAGCTGACATTTCATCCGTGTGCTTGAGAGGGACAGGTCAGATGACCAACCTAAATGCTTTTACTAGCTTGTTATAGACAACTTTACACATTATTATGACAAATATTTATGTTTATTGTGGCAGTGATCTCTAGTGGCCCTACCACAGTAGCAAAAGAGGAAGTAGGGTGAGGAATTATAAATAGGGAGAAAGTCAGAGGAAGGAGGTGGATGGGGTGAATGGTACATGGTTCCCATATCATCAGGGAAGGGGGGATGCCAATTGGATGGATAATAGAGAGAGGCAAAGAGGCTGGTGGGAACTACAGGAGAGAGAGAAAACGAAAAAACAAACAAATAATAGCAATAACACTAATAAAAAATAAGTATAAATATAGTATATATTATTATCAGGGTTATTTTGTGGGCAGTGTGAACACGTTTTGGATGTGAATCCCGTTTTAAACAGTCTTTGGCCAGTGTAATAAATTCTGTGGAGTACCTTATATTGTATGGGTTGTAGGTTAGCATTCTTTGCCATGAAATAGGTGTTTTTGCAAATTTGGCTCCAGAAGTCGGCATCAGGAGTGATCTCCCATTTTGTTGAAGGTATGGATATACCTTTTTCTGAACTCATTACTACACATAAACACAATCCCAGGTTTCTGTTTAAGACTGTGGATCAGTTGGTAAACCCAACCCCGCCTTGTGCCTCAGCTGGAAGTAATGACTGTGAATTGTTTTTATCTTATTTTACCAATAAGGTGGTGTCAATCAGAGCCTCTATTACCCCCATGGCCTCTTACTCAGAGGTTCCTCACCAAGAGAGTTTTAACCAGTTTTATCCCATCGACTTGTCTGAGCTTTTAAAAACAGTATCACAAATGAGAGTTTCCTCCAGCCCACATGATGTAATACCTACAAAGTTTTTACTGAAAGTAATAGATTCTGTTGGGCCCTCTGTTTCTATTGATCTACTGATCTACTGGTTGTGTCCCTGATTATTTTAAAACGGCTTGTGTGAACCCACTTTTAAAGAAACTTGGTTTAGATCCCTCCCTCCCACATAATTTTAGACCAATTTCAAAACTGCCTTTTATTGCAAAGATTCTAGAAAGAATTGTGTCCAAACAGCTGCTCACTGTACTGGAAAATAACAAAATATTTGAAAAGTTTCAGTCTGGTTTCAGGAAGTACCACAGCACTAAGACTGCCCTGCTTAAAGTCACCAATGACCTTTTAATGTCTGCTGATGAAGGTATGTGCTCAGTCCTGGTACTCCTGGACCTTAGCGCTGCTTTTGACACCATTGATCACAACATAATGTTAGACAGACTGAGGCACTGGGTGGGGATCTCTGGTAGGGCCCTAGAATGGTTTTCATCCTACCTGTCAAATAGGAAGTTTTGCGTGTCTGTAAACAACTGTTTCTTCGTTCTGTCCAGTTAAATATGGTGTGCCTCAGGGGTCGGTCTTAGGACCCATTTTGTTTTCCTTCTATCTGCTTCCCCTTGGACATATTATCCATAAACATGGCATTTCTTTTCATATTTATGCTGATGACACACAAATATACTTGCTCGTCAGATCCACAGACCCTGGAATGCTGAGTTCACTTAACAGCTGCCTTTGTGAAGTTAAAAAATGGATGTCAAAAAATTTCCTCCAGCTGAACTCAGACAAAACTGAAATCCTGGTCATTGGGTCCCAGCAGATGGCAAATCAAATACTGCAATCTGCTGTTTCCCTAGTAAATCACATTAAGCCTGTGGCAAAGAACCTTGGTGTTTGGTTTGATAGTAATTTAAATTTCGAGCAGCACACCACAAAACTTCAAAATCATGTTTTTATCAACTTAGAAATGTAGCAAAAATTTGATCTATGTTAACTTTTAAGGACACCGAGACCATTTTACACGCCTTCATCTCATCCCGCCTGGATTATTGCAACAGCCTTTTCACTTGTTTAACCCAAAAATCTACTGATCAACTCCAGACTGTCCAGAACTCAGCTGCCAGGATTTTTACCAGAACAAAGAAACATGACCACATTACTCCTATTTTAGCTTCATTACACTGGCTCCCAGTATGTTTTAGAATTGACTTTAAAATTCTATTGATCACTTTTAAAGCTCTTTATGGCCTCTCGCCTTGTTATATTTCTGAACTTTTAGTCCCATACGCACCAGCACGTACCTTGAGATCCTCGGGCAGAGGTCTGTTGTCTGTTCCAGAGTCTCAACTGAAAACTAAAGGGGACAGAGCGTTTGCAGTCAGGGCCCGAGGCTCTGGAACAGCCTGCCCGAGGAAATCAGGTCAGCTGAGTCAGTGAACTCTTTTAAGTCCCTTCTTTAAACATACTTTTATAGGAGAGCCTTTCCCGATCTTATTTGATTTTATTTTATCCCTTTTATTTTATTCTATTTTACTAATTTTATATTTATCTTAAACGTGTATTTTAGTCTTTTCAATGTTTTCTGGCTTTTATTTATTTATTTATTTTTTGTATTATTGTCTTTTGGGTATTATTGTCTTTACACTTGTTAAAGCACTTTGTAACTTGTTTTTGAAAAGTGCTCTACAAATAAAGATTATTATTATTATTATTATTATTGTCTGATTTTGATATTATTTTGTAGATTCTAGAGAGAGGTTTTTTTTGAGGAGGGGATGTTAATTATCTCTGAAGTTAAAGAACAAAGATCTAAGTTAGTGGACAAAATGTTATGTTATATTCCAAAAAGTGATTACTCCAAATGTCGTACTTCTGGACAAAGTGGGAATATGAGACCAGGGTGTTATTATGGAAGATATGTTGAAGGAGTGTTTTCTTTTCCAATCCATGAGCAGAAGTTAAATAGTTTCTTGTTAATTGTAAAATCAGGGTTATTCGACATGGGAGTATATTTGGAGGGTGCAAAAGTGGTGTCTGTGATTTTGTGAAATTTCCACCAGGTTGTCAGAGTTGTTGCTATTGTTAATGTTTTGAAGCAGGGATGGTGTTGGATTGTTTGGCTGAGGAATGGTAGGTCTGAGATCAGAATGTCTTTCAAAACGGTTTCTTCTATATCTAGCCCGATTTCATCTGACGGGTTTGGGTGAATCTATTTTGGTATATACTTAAGTTGATTAGCCAGATAATAATAGTGGAAATGTGTTTTTCCCAATAAAATTTTGAGATGATGGATGGTCTAATTTTTTAAACCAGGTGAGAGTGGATTGTGTTGGGATCCTTGAGAATAGATAGTTTATTTTAGGGAGTATTGTCATTTTGATGATACATATTCTGCCCATAATGGATATTGGTAGGTTCATCCAGCGCTAAAGGTTGCCATTTATTGTTTTAAGTAATGGTGTAAAGTTGAGCCCGGACAGCTCTAACAGCTTGGGGGAAACTAATGCCTAAATAAGTGATTTGATTTATGCATAATGGGATAGGTGGTAAATGGGATGCCACAAAACAGGAATTGTTTTGAAAATGAAGAATAGATGATTTTCTTGGAGAATGTTTCAATTGGTTTTATTGTTTCTTGTAATGATGGGAGCGGGTCTTGTAGGAATAGTACTATGTCATCTGCATAAAGACTAATCTTATGATGTACATTTGGTGTTTGAATTCCTTTGATACGGGTGTTCTGACGGATGGCTGCCGTCAATGGTTTGATGAAAATGGTAAATAGAGAGGGGGAGAGTGGTTATCCTTGCCTAGTACCCATGTGTAGTGTGAAACTTTATGATGTTAGTCTATTAGTAATAATGGTTGCTGATCGTGTAGTGCAGTGGTCGGCAATGGGCGGCCCACAGGCCAGAACTGGCCCACCAGCAATAATATCTGGCCCGCGGCTGGATTGCTTTAATAGCAGAAAAATAAAAAATTATTACATTGATAGCGCCTGGTGCTGAAATAGATCTCAGTCATGACACATACAGTTACTCACACAATCTCTTCCTCTAAAGTGATTGTGCATACAAAATAAAAGCGTGAGAACGTTTTTTGCTGTGTTTGACGACACATGGAGCTACACGGAGTCGGTTTTCCATATATGGTCATATGCTCTGCACAACTATGCTCAGTCTGTCTGTACCGCTCAGCAACAACAAAGGCCTGGTAACATGAGACTGGAGTATCTACAGCTTGTTTCAGACAGAGGCTGAAATGATGGCCTACTTGAAGAGCCAGTATAATATAGAAAGCTGATGCAAAGTTGCCATACAGGAGTCACAGAACTACAATAGTCTGGAAATGCAGTATAACAGATCTCCGTTAAATTCATGTCATACAGTTTGCGTCATTTCTCCTCTTCCTCACCTCCCCTTCAACTCTCTGTTAGCTTCTTTGGTAGACATAAAATAAATCTGGATTAAACACTAGAACATTAGAAACTTTCTCCCCAGTCTAAATGCTTGTCTGGTGTAACAAATCGCTTGCTGTGGCATTACAATGTTTAATGAAAACTTGAAAGCAAGGAGGAAATGTAATTGTCATGCACTTGGATTAGTTGGAGCCTCCTTCATTAACTGAGGAAAATGAAGAAATCTATGGTTTGTGTAGTTAGTTTTCGTTTCTCTCCTGCTCTGTGTGCCAGCAGGTGTCTAACCAAAGCCAAGGCAGTGGAAGTGAATGGAGTGTAATAGGTCTTCAGCATTAAATGTTGGGTTTGGGGCGCTGCATGTCCAGGGAAAATCAATTTAAAGGGTTCTTCAAATGAAACGGATTTGGAAATTAATTGAACTCCCGATGGCTGAACATGTTGAGTGTGTTGGCTCTGATCAAGTACAACCAGCTGAAGGGAATGAACAAATCTTGCCATTATTTTTAATTTGTGTCAGACCCATTTTATGAATGTTGGCTCATTAAAACCCTCTGTTTCACACGCTTTCTCCTTGTTTACAAATGCAGTGACTTATACTTGTCGCTTATTGGTCACTAAAAAAGTTTTAACATCTGGTAGATTAAAAGATGGTGTATCTGTTTTAGGCAGAACATTATAACACAAAAAACAGACTGCAAATGTTTTGCTGTTGATGCCAGTCATGTCCCAGCTATCCACTAACCTTAACACATAACACATCATAATGGTGCTTTACCACAACTAAAACATTTTTAGGTTGAATCATATAGTAAAAATATAGAAATAACTATTAGTAAGGAAACAAGCAGGAAAGCAGAGGTGTTCAGTAGTGTTAGAGGTGAATATTCTGAATCACCATTGTAACTGATGGAATCAGTAGCTTTTGGCAGTGCATGAGAAGCATGAGAAATGGACATCCATCATCCCTCCCTCCTAACAATCGTGCTGTCAAGTCGCGGTGCGGAGCTCCAGCAATGGGGCTTGACAGCGTGCAGCATGGCTTCTGCTCAGCCACTCAAATGCACTTCCGTCACTGTGGATTCGATGTTGTTGTGTCGTGTGATGCAAAAGACAAATTTGATTTGAGTGACAAGGGCATCCACACTGAGACGGATCTGTAGAAATCCAATGTGGCTTGGATCGGAATTACAAAAATCACATTTCATATGTTGTTTTGCTGTCCAGACTTTCTAAATCAATCTGGAAACAATCTGGATATGCCAAAAAATGGATTTGGTTTGGCAGTCTGAATAAGGCCTTTTGTTCTGTCCCACACTAGCAGTCTTGAACAGATATGTTGGAGCTGCCATTCCCCACACTAGCTCCTGATACTACTTTGAACAGGTATTTACAGCTAAGTGTAACCCACAATTGACCACAGTCTATTACACATCAATAAGCTGGCTTTGTGTCTGACAGTAATCATCTGACATGTTGAACTTTGTGACATGTTGGATTCAGTGTGAATATTATTAATGAAGCTCAGCCTAAGTTCAACCAGGAATACTGTCTTTAAGGGTCACTCATTCACCACTCTCTCTCTCTCTCTCTCTCTCTCTCTCATTCTCTCTCCCAGCCTCTAACAGCTGACTGTGAACTTTCTCACCTAGTTCTCCAATCAGGGTTCTCCATTATCAGCTCAGCCAATCATGAAGTCACTATTACACTTTAAATCTGTTCTCTCCTCTGCTGACAGCTGTCACTGCTCCACGCTGAGGCACTCCTCCACCCCATTCACCTCCTGCTCTCTATATCCAGGCACAGTTGAGCTCAGCAGAAGCCCTTCCCTCTTCTCATTCATGAATCTTTACCATCCTTTCATCTCACCACCACCTTATTTCATATTGGACACTGTCAACATGAATATCAAATATCACATAATTTTATCAATAAATTTAAGGTTACGAATTTTTAGACACAAACCAAAATTGTACAGTACAGTACATCCACATGATTCTATATAACTTTATTTACTGATTTTAGTCATTCATCCTGAATTGGTGTTGTAATTTTCACCTGATTGTAACTGTAAGTGGTAATTGTTTATTATGATGAAAGGAAATAAAAAAAACCACAAAGATCTGAGTGTCCCGATGAGCTCTGGTAAGCCTCCACAGGCTTGTAGTCCTAAGAGACTGGCACTGTGGCAATTACTGAAATACGCTGCAAATATGCAAATAAACTATACTCCAAGAAGTGCGGGTATTGGGGCGGACCGATTGGCAGCGCCCCAGTGTTTTCTGGCCTCAATGTCCTCATATTTTTTAGGAACTTCCTCGCTAACAGCATACATAAATGTATCAAACAAAATAAAGTACAGAACTGAAGTCATTTTGTTAGTACACATTACTACAATCTATAAAAACAATTCCAGAGAACATTTTAACATTGTGCTTTTGTGCATTATTAGTGTGTGTTGCAGCTCTCGTTTTGGAACATTTTCAAATAAACTTTAAAAAAAACGCCTTGTAACACCGTGAGAAATAACGTACACATTGCTTGTAACTTACAAGTAATAACCACTGGGTACTTGTTAAAGTATAATACACATTTTCCACAGCAGACATTTTGACATAAAATGAAAAGCATGGGCATAACTAATAATGTTAATATTAGCTGCATCCCATTTTGGTGGGCCAGTTCCAGGGCCTTGGTGTTGTGCCTGCTGGCTCACTGACATGGCTTAGTGGAACATCCAAATGGAGGGAAGCCATCATTAACGTTATTAGTTCCACCTGTGTATTTCTTGTTCTGACAAGCCAAAATGTAGTTTAAAAGGCCTCTATGTTCCTTTAAAGTTGATGTAACATTTACTACAAAGCTGTATAATATAGAAATATCACATTACTTATTAGTAAAGTTCAGAAGTTTGGACTTATTTAGGCAAACCCAGAACGCTTGGTTACAATACCATTACACTACTGTATGCATCTTAAGAAACTTGGACTATACTAAACAGAAAAACTTTCTCCCCTTCATTACACTACTCTCATGCATACATGCTAGACACACAGCCTGCACTGCACTCCCTGCTTCCCACCCATATATCCCCAGACACACCTGGGGAGATCTGCATATAACTGAGTGCACTCTTCTAGTTTTATCTGTGTTTAATTTTTTTCTTAAGAAGAAACGCAATATAGTCATTAGCCTTGGAATGTTTGCCTACTCTAGTCTATTCTTAAGCCAACAAACCATAGTATCTGTACATGAGTGGTATCACACAATGGCAATCAATCATCTGTTTATCAGATGAACATGTCAATTGGTTTGTCAGTGGTATGCAGTCAGTAGGTCCTGACATGTCTGTGCTGCAACAAGGTGAGTAGCCTTGAAAAGTGTCAGTGCTGCCAGCATCAGTGCTACAATAATAAAAAAGAATGATTACCAGTATCTCCAGTTGGCTATCAAAAACTTAAATCAAATTTATAATAGAAATATGGCATATCTATATTACATGGGAGCACAACTGTCACAGCAGCATGTGAAATTGCTCTTGGAAGATAATGTAAAAAAAAGAAGCTTTAAGACAAATGCATATTGTGTTACTTTTTATACTGTTTTTCTATATAATGTCTGCATTATTGGCACCAATATACTGTATAGTTGATTAAAATGGCGTGATTGATTCTAAAGATGCTTTGTAATGTCATTTTAATTTATGTTTTGATAAAGATAAGAATAGAATAAAGTATTTGTGTGACTTAGATTGGATTAATTTAAGTTAATGCTCTTCTATAAATCAGTTAAGCTAGGTTGCAAATGCAGATTGGAAAGCTGGTAAAATCAATTAAAATTACTCAGAGCTGCAATTGTTTCTTTATAAACAACTCCTGACTAACTTTCATCATTGCATCATCATTACCTCATGGTCACATCGGTATATTTTAGAAATGCGGTCAAACAAACTCATTATCCCAGCAGCCACTCAGGTCAAAGTTACAAATTCACTTAATCCTGGAAAAAGCACAAGGTCAAAACATAAATGAGATCAGAGTAATGTTAATGCGTCCGCCCAACGTGTCTCACAATATCTCTCACCTTTCTCATGATTACATCAGCTTCTTGAGACCCTCAGTGGTGACGGGAGAAGGTACCTTAGTGAGAGAGATTTACAATCAGGCCAGCAAGATGAATTACAATGAAGACTTTCTCATCTTTTGCCTGCTGTTACACAGGCTGCCGATACCACAGATACAGAATCTAATCTTGCGCATGTAGCCGAACAATAAGAGATCTGTGCTTATAGAACTTTGTTCTCACTAGCATGTGTATGTTTTTGAAAGTATCTTCGCTCTGCCTCATTTAAAAGGCTAAAAATGTTGTTTTAGTTATTAACTAGGCTTACCATGAGACAAAAAATCTTTATTCTAGATCTCTTCACCACCGTACTTCTGCATAAGTGGTGTCAAGCCTACTAAACAGCAATCAGCTAAACAAATAGGACACCCCCCAACTCATACCCATATAATTGTTGGTCTTTGAGGACTCAACAATCTTCCTGGATCTAAGCTTTTCAAGTGTGGAGAAGCAGAGACTTAGCGCTGTACGTGGGATGGCCATGGAGTGGAGATGCACAATTGTGTCATTCTGTGACTGGAGGGTGTATGATTGTATATGGCCTCCCCTGTTATTGTAACTCACACAAAAGCTAGATTTTAACCTCTTTATCAATGGGAAGTTGATTTAACACACACAACATCTTAAGCGGTGTCATTTCTCACATTATTCACACAAGGCAACCGTCCACTTTGATAGTGACTGCTAAGAGTGACAAGTGAGGTTACTACCTCTTTCGTTCCAGCCCCATTTTTCCAGCCCTCCCAGATATTTGAACTGGAGTCCTTCAGGTCATGGTTTTAATATCTTGACTGCCATCACAACAGAGGTAAAGTGTGTGCATAGGCATTATCCTAATAGCACATTCAGTCATTCACAGTATATTGCAAGGGGTAATTGACCGTTCTGTGGTGAACATATGTAATGACTGCTCCAAAGACTTAAACAAGGGGGAGCCCCACTTATATGGTGAAATTCTCATTTGTGAGACTTGCTCCATGTATGATTAAATCTGATTAGCTGTGATATTTACTTTCAGAGTTAGTCCAACTATTAAAAAGATTTTCTTTAAGGGATATAATTACTTTTTGTATTTTCATGATTACAGATGAAATGAAAGTGTTTATGTTATTGAGTAAAAGCATCATTGAGAAAACTTCAGATTTGGAAACAGCCTATTGAAGAAGTACTGTAGTCTTCTGGATTTAAAAAGGGGGGACTAAAAGAGTACATTGGCTGTTTGTACATGTACAAACCATTTTACAAAGACCTTGGTCAAACTGTATGTTTACACTATTGATGAAATCCTCATCCGGTATTTCTTCCATACCGACCTTTTTTAGAAACTTGGCCACCATCTCTGCAACTATTACTACGCTTCAACCAATAAAATTATGCTGTATGTTTTGAAGATAAAAACAGAATAAAACAAAGTGTGCAAGTCTACCTTATTCAAGTTCTTTTACATGTCTTGACACATCACATTACAATAAAGTGTCTTTCTTCTTTCAGCTGCTGCCTGTAGGCGTCGCCACAGCGGATCATCTGTTTCCATCTTTCTGGCCAACCAGGCCACCCCCAGGCCTGCATGGAGATCTGATGATCCGCATATTTGATGCTTTGGCTTGTGCGTCTCCAGTAGCTGGGGAGCAACCCTGGTTTCCGTGTCTTGCTGAAGGGCACTTGCACCTGAGCTACAGCCGCCTTCTGATCATATCACAATAAAGTATATATGTAAAAACAATGACAAGGCAGGATGAAAATATTGAGAAGATGTGTTTTTACCTTCACTCTAAGTGCTCATATGGTCAGCATATCAGCATAATGTACATTTACACAATAACAATATGTTCTTCTTACTACTTCATAAAGTGTGGCTTAGCCATCACACCATCAGTTACACTCAGCACTTCTTTCAGATGTTTCAAATTAAAAGCCTAACAGGAATGGGAGGCATGTATGTATGTATGTATGTAAGGGCGGCAGCCGTGCCGCCCTTACATACATACATACATGTGTAGAAAATAATATGAGTGCAACAACTATGTAGATTTGTGCTTAGTTTGGGTTGCAGGTAGTGAGTCACTGTCTTGGTGGTTTTCTTTTCCTTGTTTTGTTCTGTTCTGTTCTGATGGTCTGGCTTGGAGTTCATCTTGTGAGATGAACTTGCCCCTAGTACATTGATTGTGAGCTCCCCTTGCGCTGGGTTAACGTGTCTGCTGGTCATTATATTTACTGCATGTCAGCTAGCTTATGTTTTATGGGCTCACTGATATCTCAGCTAACTTGTCTATTTGTGCTTCACGTTGATTTAATGTCTATTTTTAATTTATAAAGGTTTAAATTTTAATATGACTGCTTTCAAGTCATACTTGCCTTCAGGGTGCTAGGGACCTGTTGTTTGTGGCCCCAAGGGGGGCCTACACTATCTTCTAATTTCTTAGCTGTCCATCAATTGTATTTCACCTCCATTTATTGTATTTCACCTATTTACCCAGAATGATAGAGCTAGAGAATGATGTAATGAATTTCTCGGGACCACTGGGTAGTACATTTACATTACATTTACTCATTTGGCAGACGCTTTTATCCAAAGCGACTTACATTTGAGGAACAACATACAAGCATCAACAGAGCATCAAATACAGATCTATAACTGACAATACATACTAGTAAGAGCAGCAATAAATACTAGTAAGAGCTCATAGTTCATATCACATTAATGGGGTAAATACCTAGGGAAGGAAGTAACAAAAAAGTGCAATCAATACAAGATAATTGTAAGGGTATAGAAGAAGAAGAAGAGCAGAGGAAGTCCATGTTAGAGGTTAGGAGTTAGAGGTGTTATAAGAGGAAGTGTTCTCGGAAGAGATGAGTTTTCAAGAGCTTCTTGAAGTTAGAGAGGGACGCCCCTGCTCTGATGGCGTGTGGTAGCTCGTTCCACCATCGTGGTGTCACAGATGAGAACAGCTGGGACTGAGATTGCTTTGTGTGGAGGGATGGCAGAGCCAGGCGGCGTTCGTTGGTGGAGCGTAGCGGCCGAGAAGGAACGTAAGCTTGTATTATGGAGTTTAGGTAGATGGGTGCAGACCCAGTAGTCACTCTGTATGCGACATTTGTGACTTGAATCTGATTCTGGAGGCCACGGGGAGCCAGTGGAGGTCACTGAGTTAATGGAGTGACATGAGTCCTTTTGGGCTGATCAAAAACCAGACGCGCTGCTGCGTTCTGAACCATTTGTAAGGGTTTCACCGCACAAGCTGGAAGACCTGCTAGGAGGGCATTGCAATAGTCGAGGCGAGAGAGAGCCTGTACCAGAAGCTGGGTGGCCTGATTTTCCTTATGTTGTATAGAGCAAAGCGGCATGACCGAGAGACAGCAGCAACATGGTCTGAAAAGGACAGCTGGTCATCAATCATAACACGCAAGTTTCTCACCACCCTGGTTGGAGTGATGGTAGAGGAGTCAATTTGTAGTTTGATGTTATTGTGGATAGATTGTTTGGCTGGAATGACCAAGAGATTAGTCTTATAGAGGTTTAACACTAAAACAGCACAGTTCTCAAACACAGAAGGCTGCCTGGTTTGCTCTAATTGACAAAGTATAATGCACAAATCCACCTCTTGATCTTTCTCTATCATGCTTCTATAAAGTCCCACGAAGTCACAACCAAATTCAAACCATGTAAAAACCACAGAAATATGTTGTCAATATTCAATTAAGCCACAACGCTAAATCCGTCCATTTTCACAATCTTTCCTGAGTATACAACCAGACAAGCCAGCCATCCATCCATCCATCGTCAACCGACATCGGGCGCAACCTGGACAAGTCGCCAGTCCATCGCAGACCAGCCATATATATATAATTATAATTAATATTATTATATCTCTAAAGTGCTCATTCATACAGTAGCCCAGTGCCTATCCATGAGTAAAATCTATATATTAACATCAGATTTACAGGGAATATATTGAAGTAATAAGCTTGACACACCAAATGAATAGAACACACTCACACTCACTCAAACACACATTAAAATTTAACAAATTTAATAATTTAATCTCAAACACTGCAGGTTGTTCACCAGTCAGGAGCGGTGAAACAACAGCACGGCTCTGTCGATAAATAAAAAGTAAAAGTTAAGTTGCGTTCTCTGGCGGACCAGATCAGCTGTTAGCTATAAACACATCACAGGGCTAACGTTGCTATGTGGCTTTAATGTTTTAATGAGCCGGTCCGTTTGTTTTGGAGAGGAGACGACCTCTATGATAATTCAGCTCCCATTAGAACCCTGTCAGGGCGCTGAAGTGGACCCAGAACAACTCTCATCAGCTGTAAACACTAGCAGGACTAAAGTTACGGTGCGGCTGTGTTAAAACTATAACACAAAATTACTGCGCTGTAATAACGTTATGCTTTATTAAATGTCACACAATTATCAAAATAGATATTAGATATGTCAGTCCAGTGACTGTTCTCCAGTGACTCCTCATTCCGAGGAGGACCCATGTGAGCGCTGAACGATTAGTTCATTCCTGCTCCACAGTAGCCGAGATGTCACATGAAAAATGAACGACTCAGACCTAGAAACCCACAGTTGAGAGTCCTGAACTAATCAATTCTGTTTCCTGTGCTGCCTGCTTACCACAGCCTGTAGCCAGGTTCTCCGTGTCTGATTGAAAACGCCTCCTTGTCTGGCAATTCGGCTGTTTGCAGGTTTCCTTGGTTGTAGCTGGCGAGACCACGTGGCTTGGTCTGACCTCGGTGAAGTTGGCTCGACGAAAAAGGCTTAAATTTGGAACTTGGTCGTTCCTGAATTAGTCCAGTGTAACTTAACGGACTCATAACTTTAACAAACAAAAGAAATAAAGAAAATAAAACAAACTGGAGGCAGATCGATGTCGCGGCACTTCAGGTGTGTAGCTTCAGGCGAAC
>NC_060156.1:3653325-3670906 GCF_021292245.1 Micropterus dolomieu | reverse complement strand
TCTTGCTGAAAATAAAAACACTGCACAAGTAACTTCTTTTCAGCACTAATATCAACAACAGATAGCAACAACAGTTAACATAACTACTCAAATAGAGGCAAACGTAATCAGGTAACTAAAGATTTAATTAAATGCTTTGAATCTTTGGAGACTGCAGTCCGTTTTACATTGAAAGTTCAGTGTCTGGACCATGTCACACTTAGGTGAGACAAGGAGTATCCCTTTGATGTGGTAATAAAACAAAGAATAAGGTCAGTTGCCACGGAAACGTGTGTGGGGGGCCAGTTTTGATAGGCTGTTCAGGGAGATGCCAATGGCTGGCGCGTGTCCCTTTGTCAGTTTAACAGTCAGGCCCCGCGTTATCAGCTTCGGAATCAAAAAGGTGCCAGTTTTATGGTCGGGATAGCACTTAGAGAAAGCAACTTTGACCCCTCCCCTTCTTCTCTGGGGAGGAGAAAGGAATTTAGGGTAGCTCCAAATTTATTCAATGTAAAATGCACAAATCCACACCGTTGTTCACTACAAAATACAAAATAGAAAATTAGCCTAAAATAAGAACACTGTGAAGATAGTAACAAATATACTCAATGCGATGCCAACAAGCCTCCCTGACTTTGTTGGATGCCTCGATATTAGATTTAGCCGTTTAGCTGTCTTTAAACTCCTCATATCCTGACACAATCAACGAGCATTCTTCTGGGGAAAATACGGAGCATGCGCCGTTACGAAAAAAATCTGTCTGCATGGCCGAACGGCCCCTTTCATGCGAACACGCACCAACTCCAATTAAGTTAACTAAATGTCTTATAACATCTTATTCACCGTTGTAGTACTATTTAACACCAGTGTAGGCTGTCAGAGTTTGTCTACCCTGAGTTTGCTTGATAACCCTGGGTTAAATTTGAGTAGGTTAAACTCCCTTCATAGTACAGGCCACAGAACAGCAAGCAATACAAACAGTGCTAATGAGCAGGGAGGGAATCAACAGGTGAGGCACATGAGGTGTAATCAAGACAGAACAGGGAACAAGCTGGATACAAACAGACACAGACAACTTCACACTTAAACAGGAACCAGTGCATGACACTGAGACACAGACCAAACTGAAGGAGCACTCACAGACAAAATCATAAACAGACAGGAACAAACTCAAGACGACTGTTATCAAAATACACACGACAAACAAATAAACTGAAAAAAACCAACACGTTCTTACTCCCAACTCATCACATATTGACGCTTGGTCAAGGCCCTTTGTCGTCACTTTTTAACGACTTCGGTAGCCCTTTTGCATCAATTATTGACGTTTAGGGATCCGCGGTCAAGTTATCAACGCTTAGCAACAACAAACTTCCGGTAAAGTTAGCAACAATAAATATGCAACGTCCGGGTAAACTTTCAAAACAAAAGCAAGCACGCAACAACACCCCGCACAGACATTTCAAAATAAGAGAGGAGAGCAGACTAAACAGACAGATACACAGACCAAACTGAATGAAACACAGCACAGAATACATGAACTACCAAAAGGACAGAACTCAGGACAGGAGCACAGGACCAGGACTACGAACTAAGACATGGCAAGAACTAAGATAAGAAAACCGGAATTGAAACAGACGGTAAGAACTGAACTAATGCAGAGAAGAAACACAAATGGCTGGGGTTTGGAAACACAAGACATGGAACAAAAAAAAAAAAAAAACATGTTAACAGACTAAAACAAGAATCAGAACACAGAGCAGACAAGGCAAAAAGACTTACAAACACAGAGAGACCCAGACCAGGATCGTGACACTGCTGCTTAATGTGAAACAACTATGCAGGAATTGTTGAGTTTGATTACAGTTTTTTTCAATTGCTAAGATGCAATGCTCAAAACTGAAGCCACTTTTTCAAAACTCTTCACACAGTCTGCATGACCAACATGCATCCTGGCCAAACAGTTAATCTCACCTCCAAAAGTCACTCAAACTACCAAAACACTTCATACAAGCCTCAAAATAAAGCCTGAGCCACTCGTTCAGCCAATGCCAGTGTCCTTGGGCAAGATATTGAACCCCGATTTGCCCCTGGCGGCTGTTCTGCCAGTGTATGAATGTGTATGACTGGTGAATACAGATGTAGTGTAAAAGCGCTTTGAGTGGTCGAAAAGACTAAAAAGGCGCTATACAATTTACATTTACATACTGGCAACAATCCCCACTCAGAAAGCATACACTGTCACTCTACTTTACTTAAATTTGTTGTACTTTTATCCTTGAAATATGACTGATATTTTAATATAAATCAGTATATCATTATAGAATACAGTTGTTTTCAGTCACTTTGATACATTTCTCAGATCAGAATTTAAATTCTACTTGTTTAACCTCCACATCATCTAGTCGCTTGTGCACATCATATGTAAAAGCAATTTCTCAGTCTTTCGAGAAATTGCAAATTGCACATGCTTTGACAAATTTCTGCAAATAATTATGTACATTTGTCTGCTGTTTCCTACATTATCAGTTGCTTACTGTTTGTCATGTTGATCACAATGTATTACAGTATACTGGTTCTTTGTTGAGAAGTCTTACCCCCCAAAACATCTAGATATAAGTTCATTGTGTAAGTCACTACATGCAAAATGGTTGAACACGTCATAATCTGCATTTTCCTACATTAGACTTGTTTTGTAAATGTGTCCTACAGTAAATTGATGAAGCTCTGATCTGTTATGCTGTGAATAAGAATCTGTGGCCCAATAGACAGGAACATTAACCTGAGGGGGTGTTTTCAAGTTTCCATTTCTTATTTTGTAATTGTTTCCGTTGTGCTATGCAGTGCTGTAAAATAGTCTTTTATTTTCTGCATCACATGCATGACATGCTCTGTCAACAAATTACAGTGCATACAGTAAAAGTGTAACTGTGAATCCTGTCCAATCTCTTGCAATGTTTACTGTAACTCTGTACTGTTGAAATTGAAAGTATTAAAAGTAGTAATTGGAACTATGTAGTAAATTAATTAGTGAAAGAAAAATACTAATCAGAATGTTACCACCTTGGCAAAAATCTGCTTTAACCAGTGGATTCAGCTTTTGGATTTACAGGTGCATCTCATAAAAAAAAAATAAATTCTGTAATTTAATTCAAAAGGGAAACTTTCATATTCTAGATTCATTACACATTACATTTTTTGTTTTCATATTGATGATTACGCCTTACGGCTCATGGGAATTAAATATCCATATCTTAAAATATTAGAACATTAGAATAAAGAATGTACAATTCCAAAATGTTGACCTGAGAACAGCCTTTAATCTGGTTCAGTACACACAACCACAATCATGGGGAAGACTTCTGACTTGACAGTGACCAGACACTCACTGACCCCCTCTACAAGGAGGTTAAGCCACAGAAGGTCATTGCTAAAACGGCTGGGTGTTCACAGAGTGAGCTGGATCAAAGCATAGTCATGGTAAGTTGACCAGGAAAGTTAAAGTATGGTAGGAAAAGGTACACAAGCAACAGGGATGACCGCAGCATGGAGAGGATTGTCAAGAAAAGCAGATTCAAGAACTTAGGGAGCTTAACAAGGACTAGACTGAGGCTGGAGTCAGTGCATCAAGAGCCACCAGGCACAGACGGGTCCAGGAAATGGACTACAAGTGTCGCATTGCTAGTGTCAAGCCACTCCTGAACCACAGAGAGAGAAAAAAGAACTGGACTGCTGCTCAGTGGTCCAAAGTTCTCTTTTTCAGATGAAAGGAAATTCTACATTTAATTTGGAACTTAAGGTCCCAGAGTCTGGAGGTCGAGTGGAGAGGCACAGAATCCAAGTTGCTTCAAGTCCAGAGTAAAGTTTCCACAGTCAGTGATGATTTGGGGTGTCATCTGCTGGTGTTGGTCTACTGTGTCTCATCAAGTCCAGAGTCAATGCAGCATCTACCAGGAGATTTTAGAGCACTTCATGCTTCTATCTGCTGACAAGCTTTATGGAGGTGCAGGTTTCCTTTTCCAGCAGGACTTGGCACCTGCCCACAGGGCCAAAATGACAAATAACTGGTTTTCTGACCATGGTATTACTGTGTTTGGTTGGCCAGTCAACTAACCTGACCTGAACCCCCACAGAGAATCTATGGTGTATTGTCAAGAGGAAAATTAAAGACACCAGACCAACAATACAGTCCAGCTGAAGGCCGCTATCAAAGTCATCAGAGTGCGTAATTTGAACCTTTTTCAGAACTTTTCAACTTTTCAGAAGGTCAAAGGTCAATGGATTTTTTGATTTCCTTGAGCTGTAAGCCATACTTATTTAAGATTAAAATAACAAAAGGCCTGAAATATTTCTCTTTATGTGTAATGTATCTAGAATGAGATATGCAAGTTTCACTTTTTGAATAAAATTACGTAAATAAATAAACTTTTTAATGATATTCTAGTTTTATGAGATGCACCTGTATGCATATTTTGAGATGAATGGAGCAATACTTTCCAGAATGTCTTTTTAGCTATCATCTTTTAAGATGCATCCTCTGACAATGCATTTCCTGCCCATTTGACAATTGAGTCTGGTCCATCTCCCCACTTTCAATCTGTAAAAAAAATACGATATTTTGTAAAATAAGTTTTTTTTTACCCTGTGGTACCTATTGCTGTTCAGAGACAGAATAACCATTTACCTTGGGTAGTAAGTACTGATTGTAATGTGTCTTAAAGCAGTCAAATATCTGAATCTGAATAAGGAACATCATGCTCTCCATTATTATTCTGAGTTAGGCAATCATCCTCCATCACAGGATCCAGGAAGGCAGGATTGAAATATACTGGATTTACAGCCACTGAACAGACTGAAGATTTCGCAGGATAACTGTATACATGTCTGTGAGTATGTGTATAAGAACCATCTCTATATTAATTTGTCTGTCTGTGCTTCTGTGTAATATTGTTTTTGTAGGCGAAGTACAAAACACAGTATGTCTTGATGATTGAGGATGAAGATTACAATATACACTCATTTGCCAATTTATTACATTAGGTACACCTAATGGAGTCTAATACGACAGTCTTGCAATAAATCCTACCTTTATGATGGTTCTAATCTTTCTCTCTTTCAAAAGTAACTGTTTTAGAAAGGTGTTGATTCAACTGGATGATGTAGTGCTGTTGATTTTCATTATCCAGAGGTGTTTCTGTTATGTAGCCTACTCTCCTTAATATGGAGTGGACAAAATAATAGAAACACCTGTCAATAATCAAACTGCTATAATTAATTAATAATTGCAATACAAGGCTTAAGAGTTCAAAGTATTCTTATGCCTTGAAGTATATTAATTTTATTTGGAGCATAGTTAGTTCAGGCAGAGCACTGAACTAGACTAGATTGGTTGCTTCATTCGTGCTTCACAGTCACTGGCTTATTCATCAGCTGATGGGCTACTATCTAACTAGCAACATCGAAACACCCTATCATTCCAACATGTTAATATCATGGTGATGTACCAGATTTTCCCAGAGCCAGCTTTGTTCATGCAAGAGGCCAGTGTATAATTAAATTAATTTACCATGTTTTTTGGATTAGCCTGAATGGGTGTGTTAAACGAAAGGTCTGGATTAGTGCGAAAGGAGTGGAAAACACAAGAAATCAGACAAAAAGGGACAGTCTGTTAGTAAAGAGTGATCCCCTAGCAGCACTTGCAACTGAAGACCTCTCATGAAACTGTATGTAATGGGTGACACACACACACACACACACACACACACACACACACACACACACACACACCTTGAATGCAACTCCTTCAGTCCTTTTATTCATGTCATCATTTCAGCTCTCCACTGATATTTCAGTGCAAAAGAACGTTGTGTTGGTCGGCCATTATTTAGGTGAATATGCTGCACATTCCTGCCAGCCTCTCCTTATGGGTACAGAATGGCGATGAGATCGCAGACAGACCCCCAAAGTGCATGTTTACCTGCCTTTGCTGTGACAGGCCCTCATAAATCACTGTTATCTCCCACCGGTGCCACACACCGCTTTTGTCCTTCACACAATGAGGGCCTAGCTCCATGATGGCTGCCGACAGTTTGTAAGCAGTGGGGCAGCTGGAGGCTGCACTGTACACATACACACACACACACACACACACCTGATGCAAATTAATCAACATTGTACATCATCCCACTTGTCCCTACCCAATCAAACACAGGTTTGGATGTTACTTGTATTTCCTCAAATACAGACCACATTTGTTGGTCCTGTTTTTATTTATTCTTATTTAGGTAATTGCGTTGACAAGAAGTTAAAAGCAATAAGCTCTGTGGCATGTATGAAACATGTAGGTAGTGTGAAAGGTATTACAATGGATTTGCACATGTTCTCACACATACACACACAGTACAATGACTGAATTAATGAATTGTGCTCAATGGGAACAAAAAAGGTGAAAGATTACAAATGACACATAATGCAGATAAAATTACCATATTTCTAATAGACTGCATTTTTCCAATAACAATGCAATTCATTTGCTATACTGCAGGGGAAATAAAAGGGAAGTTTGATATATGACTGAGAGAGGATTTCATATGGCTGTATGCTTCTATTAGAAATGCTGTCATTTCTTCTCTTTCTATTGCTGTCGCCATTCATGCATTACTTTACTGTGTGTGTGTGTGTGTGTGTGTGTGTGTGTGTGTGTGTGTGTGTGTGTGTGTGTGTGTGCACCTGCGCCTTGTTGGTTTAATCATTTCTTTTACTATAGTGTTATCAGTTCACCGCACACCAGGGACCCATGGACATGTACAGTAGATTCTGCACATATGACAATTGCAAATGGTAACTCTCATCTGTGGTGTGGCCGTCCCCATCCCCAGTTCCCCACTCTATTGAGGTGTGAGATTGACACTTCAATTTGATTTTCTTCATTGGCAGCCAACCTGGGTATTTTTCCCCCTCCTTTTGCTTTGCCGCCTCCTTTTTTTGTCTTTAAGGTTTTGGTGACGAGTGATGAGGAATGATGAATTATTATTAGTAGTGTGAAAAATATGGGGACTCCTCTGGATATCACACCAAAGCACAAGCAGCAGCAGCAGTGTTTTGCAAATGGTTGATTGAACGTGTCAGCACAGTACTTATCTGCTTTGCAGATTAGCTAAAGACTAAAGGATATCATTCTTGCCGGTGGCCATCAAACTCTGTAACTCACCCCCACTTTGATGCAGTATGCAGATCATTAGACTGGGAGACTGCTGACGCTTTACTGGACTCGCTAACTGGACTTAAGATTACTTTCTCTGTATCTTCTGGTACACGGTAATACATCTCTTACTAATGACTAATAATTGCCTTCAATACATTACATTCAATGAGATTGTTAACAATAAAGCTGACATTTGAAAGGGCTGTGCTCACGTGTTGCCATGACCATCAAGACTGTGGACATGTAGCTCACACCATAAACAAACACAACACCACACAGTAGAGGAGAGCAGGGGCCTGTGTCATGTGAGATTAGCTACTTATCTTTGGGTTAACTTAGGTTTTCTAGTTTCACAAAGCCGGCTCACTTTTAGCGGGGATAGATCACCATGGTTTTAAACCCTCTAACAATCTGAGGGTAGTTTAGCCTTAGTAAAGACAAGTTGGTTTTTAATTTCAGAAGAGACTCCTGTCAATGCTTTTACACTATAATTCTATCAGTGCAGCGCCGACTTTGTGATGATAATTAGAACCAAAAACTATACCCTCTGTTGTCTTTTATAAGAAAAGTAATCCATATGCTGTTAATTAGCTCCGGCTAAATTCCAAATGCAGCATTTCGAGCACATAGACCTCATCAGGCATTAACTACTTTTCTCCTCTCTCCTCTGACAGCAGAAACAGTCTTGTATTATTTTTTAACTCCTTTATGTGCATCACATATTCATAAAAGTTTGTTCATGATCAGACAAAGAAGCAAATGGTCAAAGTCAATGCAAATATGTGAATACGTGAAACACCTAAAAGAGTGCTGTAAAACTGTTTCCTTTCTAATCATTCATGGTTAGAAATGTCCAATTATCATCACAAGGTCGCCTCATGATACTCTGAGCTGCAGTGATGGAATAAGAGTGTAAAAGCTATCTACACTGTCAGGAATCCTTAGGAATTAAAGAACTGTAGCACAATTAAACTGCAGCCATAAACACAACTTATATTTGATTGAATTATATATATATATACTCAAGGGTCAGGATAAAAAGTACAAACAAACCTCAAGTCCATTTCTGGTGGGTTTAAACATATAACCCTGTGGAAAACATTAAGGCCTCGAACATTTTCAGGTCAAGAACATAAAACACAACAGACATAATGACATTTAGTACCACATGCGGATATTTATATATTGATTTAACATTTAAAAAATTTGTTAGGTAATGTAAGTAGTCAAACTTGCACTGTAATGGTCTTCATCCTCCCTGCTAATGAATCCAGCATTACAAATACATGTTATTATTATTTGATTAAATCCACAAACTTAAATGAAGTTTTTCTGATTCTGATCATGCAAATATAATTACCATATTTCCAATAGACTGCATTTTTCCAATAACAATGCAGTTCATATGTCTTTATTACCATGAAGTGCTGTCATCATAATTTTCCCTGTTCAAATGTCAATAGCTGCATTTTTTACTTCAAATATACAGTAACTGCTAAACGATGGCACCTGTGTAGCTCATGGCACTCACAGCTTAGAGATTTGTCATATGTGTCAGTCCCTGGGTGGCATTCAAATCCCAGTATGACTCCTTTCTTGCCCACACATTTGGCTTTCCAGGGCCACTAGTCATGAGCAAAACAAGACAGAAAGTCCTTTCACTGCAAAATGAGACACTGAGTACAGTACTTGAAAAAGTGACACATTTGAAATAAGTCTATTATACTTTAAGGCTTCAACAGTTAGAGAAATAAGTGTTCTTCCAGACACTTCACAATCATACAGTCCTCCAAAGATAGTCTTTTTTTTTTAATACAAACTGCCCTCCAAATCGCCAGCAAAAAAATACTGTGCTGTAAAGACTGGTGGCTGTTCTGTGTGTGGTTCACTTACTAGCCGGAAGTGGACCTTTCAACTGTATCTCAAACAGCATGTTGGATGTTTAAGGCAATTTGTGTATGGGTGGGTGGGGGTGGGTGTGTGTGCGTTCGTTCAAGAGGTAGAAAAATGGAGGTGGTGTGGGGGAAACAGAGTTAGGAAGTATAGAGATTAAATGCTTTGAACTTAAGTAAAAAATAAAATAAAAGGTTTTTCATATGTCAAGTATATTTCTATTACATCATAGTGAAACGTTTCATCTCCAGTGATTAAAAAACATTTTGTTATCTTGATTTGAAAGATTTAGTTGGATGATTTTGAATAGGCACATTTGCGGTAACCTTCTTTGACTGACAGAAGCACTTGCAGAAGGGATCAGGCAGCCAGGACGGATTGGGCACCTACACGGGGTGATACATAAGGTGCTTCTCAAGTCTCTTATTTGTTGTGTCCTCGTTCCTCGCTTGAACCGGAAGTTGTTCTGCAACGCCCAGGGCTGGACTGGGACAAAAAAATCGCCCCTGGCATTTTTGGGCCAGGCGGCTCACCAAAATTGGTCGGACACCCCTCACCAATACCCCATCCTTCCATTTAAGGGCTCAGATTAGGGGTGTGACCTTAGCACATGAGACATAACATTGCACAAGAATATGTTTTAATAGGCCTACTGTTTAAGAAAAAAATGTATTGATGAAATAGTCAATAGGGGGGTCTGGGGGTCCTCCCCCTAGAAGATTTTGAGCAGTAAACACTTAATTTCCTGCATTCTTGGGACATTTTCTGGAGACATTTTCTGCACCAGGGAAGCACAAAATTCAGGTGGCAGGTGACAATTCAGAATATAAAAATATAATCGAATATAATGCAGCTATCAGTAGCTTATTATTGTTCTAAATTACTTTTTTTGGACTACACATTTTTGTGCAAATAAACTTTTTTCATTGCATTTTTATTTGTAAATTAACATTTCTTGGTGCAAGCTATTTTTCGGAACATTTTTAACAAATGCTTTCAAAAAGTGGTGGCTACATGTCCCCAGCGTCCCCAGTGTAAATGACCCTCCCTACATGCTCCCTCCCTACAGGCTGAGCTACTCCATGCTTACCGCTTTACCTTCACTCTAACTCACTCACTCCCTAACACCAGAGACTGGCAGTGGCCACAGCTCTCCTTTACTCCTTCAAGTGCCTGTGGCTGCATTACGTCGGGTAATGCAGCTGATGTTTTTGGCGGCAGCCATCTGAGGATTTTTTTTGGGGGGAGGCCCGTAACGCAAGAAACAGAGAGCAGAGGGGGTGGGGGCTGGTAAGAGATGTGATTGGGCTGGCCCAGTGTCAGTATAGAAAATTACCCAATGGACCGCTGTCCATGCTTTATGGGCCGATCGTTGGCCTGTCTTTTACTGACCGACACGCCCCCTTATTTGGTAGCCGTTGAATTGATCGCCGCTGTCATTAGAAACGGACATCGCTTCATGAGGCGTTTTGGAGGAAAGGATGTCTCATGTCACTAGAAACACATTTCCTCGTTCTGGCTCTCCTGACACAAGGAAAAGACGCAAGTGAGGGAAACGTGGATGCAATTAAGAGACTTGAGAAGCACCCATATTAGCCTACGTCCGCCCCTCAGAATTTCCATGATGCATGACGGTGAAGGGAGTTTTGTTTGTTTGTTTGAAATGCAAATGTTACTTTATGATTTATGTTTTTTTAGAATGTAATGTTTTTTGTTAGTAATTGCCATTCTTGTGGTGGTTTACCATTGTAACCAGGAATGAAGTGACTATCACGTTTGATAAGAACAGCTGAATTTTTCTTTTTATTGACTTGCATGCAGCTTTCTTGTCCTGTCATGACTGTAATCAACTGACATAATCTCCGCAGCCCACATAGGGGGCCCCCTACCCAGCCTGGGCCCTGGGTCAGCTGCTCCCATTCACCCACACTACCTCCACTTATGGTTAGGAGCACTTCTTATTATGGCCGACTTTTCACAATGATGTGATGTGATGACACCCAAGACAGCAGCTCCTTTTGGAGAGAACCAGACCACTAGATGTGGTAGAAAGCTCTGAAAAAAGCCAGTAAGTGGGCGTTTGAGTTGAATCATTTGTCACACACACACTCTTCTGAAACTCAAGAATGAACTTCCATGTTCAAATTCATTTTTTTAACTTCCTGGACAAAACAAACAAACAAAAAAAGTAAAAAAAGAAAATGGAATGGTGGAATGATGCAAGAAGCAGATACATAAACTTCAGCTTATTTCAGTTTTACTTTCAGTTTACAGTGTTTTACACAGTATTACAACATCTAGTTTGAAGAGAATAAAGTGGCATATCTACCAAGTGCTGTGTTTTCTCACAGTTTCATTCAGGCACTAACGATACATCCCACTAGCACTGGGACTCCAGAGTATTCTACTGTTGCTGTTAGAGTGGTGTTCCTGATGAGATGATGCATTACCTTCTGTGACTGCAACTGCCAAGCAAATATTTCCCCCCTTTTTATTTAGAGAACCTCCAGATAGGACACACAGATTGAGTTAGCTAAATAAAGAATAAATGCACTAAAAGCCTGGACGATGCTAGGTTATTAATACTACTACTACTACTACTAGTCACTGCTTGAGTACCAGTGATGTGTTAGGTGTATTTCAGATTTTTTAGAAAAAGGGTATACAGCTTGATAAAGTCACTTGGGATTGGGGATTATTGACCGTTTGAAACACCTCTCCCCCCTTGGTGTGCATGAGGTTACTGTAAAAGTACTGCTTGGTTTACAAAGAGTGATAAATGAATGTCACCTCCAAGCAACCATAGCATTTTCTTGTTAACCTTCTGTATGTCGTCAAAGTGTAAAAACCAATGAGGCATAAATCTTTGTTTTTTTATTGTTTGCTGCAGTAAACTGGGTTACGTCAGAATAAAAACAGTTTGTTCAATACTACAATAACAGGGCTACCTGGCTACCCTGCAACACAAGAAGAGTCACTGTGCTGTGGAAGACATCTTGCCTCGTTCTCAGTGTCCCAGTGGCTCCACGGACTACAGACTGGTGGCACTGACCTCCCATATAATGAAGACTCTGGAGAGACTGGTTCTGGAACAGCTGCGGCCCATGGTCAGACCTCTCCTGGACAGACCCCCTCCAGTTCTCCTACCAGCCCCGACTCGGAGTGAAGAACGGCATCATTTTCCTTCTCAACCGCATCTATGCCTATGAGCACTGTGAGGGTAATGTTTGATTTCTCCAGTGCGTTCAACACCATCCGGGATGCCTTCCTCGCGTCCACAGTTTGTACATCTGCAACACTGTGTGTCAGGCAATGAGGCCAGCACCACAGGAACCCCGCAGAGGACTGTCCTTTCTCCCTTCCACTTCACCATCTACACCACAGGCTTTAACCACCACGCCAGAGTCCTGCCATCTTTAGAAGTTTTCTGATGACTCTGCTGTTGTTGGATGTATCAGCAAAGGTGAGGAGACTGAGTACAGAGCTGTGTTGGGTAACTTTGTCACATGATGAACTATTTGCAGCTCAAAGTGACTAAGGTGCAGGTTTTGGATCTAAGAAGGGCCAAGGCAACAGAGAGTCCTGTTTCCATCCAGGGAGGGGTGGCTTGTTCATTAAGGCGATCAGGCGACGCACCGCCAAGCCGGGAAAGACAGGGGATATTTTTCTCACATTATCTAAAACACTGTTAGTTAGCTGTGACTGTTTTTGTCTCTGAATATCGCTGTCCAATCAGCGTCAGGTCATGTTCTGTGGAGTCCCACCTCTTTTGGTGGGATTTCAGTCTGGTTGTAAATCGCCCAGATCTCTCCCATAGACTTTCATGTAAAGGCAGTTTTTTTCGAGCTGTGGTCGCTGCAATGCAATCTCTATAGGTCCTGGGAGGGCTCGCACTAACGCCCTTTACGTCATGTGCTCAGCAGCAGAGCTAAGCTTCTGCCACCTGAAAACAACTCGACGGTCGTCCAGCGTGTTGCTCTCACTACAACCAGCCGCTGTACAAAACACACGCTCAGGCTGAAAATTCAACCGTGGTGTCGGGAGATGCAGTGACTTTACCAGCGGTGAGTAAGACACAGTTTAAATAAAACATGTAATTTGTTAAGCTATGAGGAGAGGAAAAAGTCCGCTAGCCACTTGGCTAATTTATGCTCTGTAAAATGCCATAGGCTAAGCTACTAATTGTGAGTTTTTATCAAGCTGAATTTTATGCTTATGTTAAATGTGATTGTTATTAAGCCACGTTTTATGTGTTGGTGGAGTAAATTTAAAGTTAGCTTGTGTTGTTTTTTTCTTTTATTGCCAGAAACTGAAGAAGAAAGAGGAGGTAGCAAGATGTGGCCACCACTGGCATCTTGTCAGACGAGGGTAAAAAAGAAGAAGTAGGAAAGCAACACAGAAAATAAACCGAAAACAATAGAATATACCCTTTACATTTCCCCTTATATGCTTTGTTGTTTATGTGTAAATACTGCGCTTTATTCTGGATTTGTTGTTCCTAAATAAAAAGGTTTGTCACAGATAAATCAGATGATCGTGAGAGTCATTTCATTCCTTTCTTTCATTAATGCTAAAGAAGTTGCCTTTACATCCAAAGGTCTAAAGATCTGTTAATCTTAACTGTGGACTGTTCATTCATTGTAGACATTGACAATAAAGTTCCGGATGTAGCTGTTCACAAATACTGTACAGTATGTAGCCTAAGGAACAATTCTTGTCTTATAGCAGACTAAGACCATTGAACTGGTCACCTTAGCCATCATCGCAACAATTGAGAGATTTGGCAGGAGCCGCCACTGCATCCAGGGGGTCGGTGTGAACACAGTGAAGGACTCCAATGGACAATAAACTGGACTGGGCCTAGAACACTCAAGCCATCTACAGGAAGGGTCAGAGCGTCTGTATTTTCTGAGAAAGCAGCCAACTTGAACCACATAAGGTTTGGCTTGTTCACGTAAAGGATGGTAAGTTATGGTAGTAGTAACGCAGCGTTAGTTGGATTAGTAAATGTAATATTACTGTTTTGGAAATAGGAATCTCTTACACCAGTGTAGCGAAGGATTATCTAAATATCCAAAATACGTTGGGCGCCAGACAGGAGAATAAACTTAATCCTCACCTGTCACTTAAAATGGTTAATTAGTAGGATATTAGATAGCCCCGATCACTAGCTACCTTCGCTACAAACATACGCCAATAAAAGAAATCCACCAAACACTAATTCAGTCACTCCTAATAAAGTTGATTGTATTCAAAGTCAAACAATAATCCACATAGTACGCAAACACAAATTCTTACATTTCCATTAAAGCAATAAATAACCTTTCAAAATATATCATTCATATACAAAATTGAATGTCCCCAATTCAAATGATAAAGAAACAGACTAGTCCTCCAACTTGAGGAGGAGGGTGAGTGGCGTGTGTGGATGTGTGTGTGTTCAGGGGGAATCAGGCAGTTAAGTCCATTGAACTCAAAAGGTAACCGTTCAGTTTAGTTCCTTTGGGTTAAAGCCATGTTGGCCAATCAGAAACTAATAAAATCGTAAAGAAAGCAGGCAGTGGCGTACAATCTGACATCAAACACAGCAGATAACGACGCGCACTCTGACGTCGCAAGGCAAAAACTCTTTTATTGTCTACACGACAACACTGCGACCGCCGTTTCTTAAAATCATCACCCTGGCAGGGATTTTCAAAAATGTTCGGTTTAAGTGACCTGATACTGAGTTTCCGTGTGGCTGAACGGCCAAACTACAAAGAATAAGTCACGGTTTTGAAAATACCCGTGTTCGAGTAGACAGGGCCTAAGAGCCTGTGCTGATGATCACTGGAAACAGGTGTGCCAATCGCAGATTGCCTGCAGCTGGGAAGATCGGCCAGAGTAACCGGAGGCACGGCCCACAACTCCGCCCTGAGGGAGAGGAAGGAAAAGACGAGCAAGAGTGAGGAAACACACATAGACAGACACAAGCCAAAACCCACCAAGCACCTCTCACTTGCTTGTGGTGTTGTGACACAACAAACAAAACAATGTTTTGCAAGGACAGTAACGTTGTGGGGGGGGGAGCTGGACTCTCTGTCGGTGGTGTCAGAGAGGAGAATGCTGTTCAAGCTATATGTCATCTTGGACAATGTCTCCCACCCACTCAATAGCATTTTTTCACCAAAAGTACCCGTGACTTTTAGTCCCAGCATCTACATTTTCAAGGAACTAAAAGGTTTCTTCAGTTCACTGTTATGTGCGTTTCCACCGCTGTCAAAACACCTAAGAAAAAAAGGAAAATTGCAGAGCTGACGTATGTTCTTACTCTGACGTATGACAGGCATCTTTATTAAGTAATGTCATAATGCATGAGCAAAATGCTTGAACACTAAAAATGTCATAACAATGTTTAAGATGATAATGTTTCAGATGTTTATTGGTCAAGTACACTGAACCTTTAGGGTGCAGTCTTCCTGCTCTGCCGTGTTACTCTCAAGAAGACACAGACATCACAAGAACACACACACTACACATTTTGCTAACACACACACACACTGTTACTAGCAGGCTGTATCAGAGGTTCAGGCAAAGGCCATAATTTGGAATTAATTGCACATCCGACTGAGGGATAATAGGGCCTTTATGGATGTTAACAAATTGTTGCTAGCATCTGCACTCAGGCCTGATAAAATACAAGACTAGACACATGAATACAATGGATGCATGTGTTGATGTTGACCAACTGTGTAATTGTTTTATGCATATACAATGTTTTGCTAATATCAAGATGATGTCTTATTGATCAGTGTCACAGTTGAGTCTGATAGGGTAGAATACACGTTTGTTTGAATAGTGATTATGTGTGGATGTGGAGGTGGAAAAGGTGAGTCTTACCATGGGATCCACATGAAGAGGAGCGTGACAGGACATATTAACCAATTTAATACAGAGTTTGAGACCAGCTCGGATACACATTTGTTTGGATTTGTTTTATTTGTTTGAAATTATTACTAAACTTGGGTTAATTTGAACTTTACTGGAATCTTTGTCTCATTAAAAAGAATACCATTTATAATTAAAGTACAACAGTTCATCTAATTCTAAATTACAGTTACATCCAAGAGAATGAAGTGTGAGAGGGAGGCCCAGTTAGGCTTCTGGCCCAGTCTGAAGGGTTTTATCTCCCACACTAAAGAAAAGTCACCATAAGGTGTGCTCAGATAAACATGATTTGGTCTTTCTTGATGTGATAAAAGCTCGGGATAACAGGAGCTTATAGCCTGTAGCTGGTAAAGGGACAACAAACAACTTAAATACTTCTAATTACCTTTGTAATCCACCAGCACCAGCTTTAATGATTGTACTTTTGTGTGGCAAACTTCTAAAACAACCAACTGTGCTGACCTAAAACATCATACCTCACTGCCTGCAGGTGGCTGACCTATTGACACGTTCACATCACTGGCTATGGCTGAGTCTTTTAAACCTTTCCTGCTTTAAAAACACTACATTTCCCCAAACACAATTATAAATTCACTCTGCAGCTGCACTAGTACATTCCACTATGTAAAGGAATACGTTATCAACATGCACCTCCTGACAAACAGCACTTTCATCTACTGAGGCTTACCCTCTATTTTGGATTTTTTTACAGATAACATTTATTTATTCAAAAACACTTTGTAAATTACATCCTTTCCTTTGCCGCTGTAATACCCCACATTTTTTTCTGTGACACCTCCAGATGTTGTTTTCCACTACCGTCGTTCAGCCAGTCAGCAAAAACTGGTCACAGGTAGGCCAGAGCACTTCATCACCTCCCTCTTCCCCAGAGGGGCTCTGTGCCTCAGCCAGGCCCACTGAAGGATGTTTGCACAGCCGCCAACTCACCTGTGGTACCAATCATGCCTGCTGCATTCACACGGAATTTTCTCCAGCTCCTGTGTGGCATTTACTGTATATGTTCTGGTTTTCAGAAGCAAAATCAAAATGAGCAAGTAATGTAACCCTGACCCTTTCCTCCAGTAATTCTTTATCATCATTACTAATTCTGACCTGATGAGCAGAGGTGCAGGCACAGGAATTAGGACATTAGTACAGATTTATTGCTTGTAGTTGAGTGCAGGTTTGCCCACTTACAAAGAATGCAACAATCTACAATTTTAATCATATGTACATTCTAACAGTGAAAGACAGAATCCCAAAGAAAATTCCAGAAAATCACATCATATGAATTTATAAAAATTGATGACCATCTGATGAGGAAAAACAAGTATATGACCCCCTACCAAACAGCAAGTATTCTGGCTCCTACAAGCCAGTTAGTCTTTCTTTAAGACACAGCCCCAATCCCAACCAATTATCTACATCAAATACACCTGCCTCACCTCGTTACCTGTATAAAAGACACCTGTCAACACCCAAACAACCAGCATCCAACATCACCACCATGGGCAAGACCAAAGAGCTTTCTACGGACATCAGGGACAAGATTGTTGATCTGCACAAGGCTGGGATGGG
>NC_060156.1:3634832-3653225 GCF_021292245.1 Micropterus dolomieu | reverse complement strand
CACATCAAGGTTCTGGAGTGGCCTAGCCAGTCTCCAGACCTGAATCCAATTGAAAATCTTTGGAGGGAGCTTAAAATTCGAGTTGCCAGGCGACAACCTCGGAACCTGAATGATTTGGAGGCTGTCTGCAGGGAGGAGTGGGCCAACATCCCTGCCAAAATGTGCACAAACCTTGTCACCAACTATAAAAACCGTTTGACATCTGTGCTGGCCAATAATGGCTTTTCTACAAAATATTAACATGCTGTTTGTCCAGGGGGTCAAATACTTGTTTTTCCTCATCAGATGGTTATCAATTTTAATAAAGTCATATGATGTGATTTTCTGGACTTTTCTTTGGGATTCTGTCTTTCACTGTTAGAATGTACATATGATTAAAATTATAGATCGTTGCATTCTTTGTAAGTGGGCAAACCTGCAAAATCAGCAAGGGGTCAAATACTTATTTCCCCCACTGTATGAACGTATTTAAAAAAAAAACAACCTAATGACCTGATCTGTAGCCACCTACCACCTAATTTAAAATTAAAATTCCACTCATGGTGCTACTCAAGTGTCAGAGCAGCTGCTGCTTAAGATTAATTTGTTGGTTTGAAAGTATACTATTTCATCACTATTATACATTCATATATTAGTAATTCAAAATAGCTAAGGAAAACAGCAGCCTGCAACGGCAGCACATTCCAATATTATGGGGTATTTATTTATTTGTGCCCTGAGAAATATTTCCTTTCCTTGCACTGTTGCTAAGTTCGATTGAGTTGCTCAATCTGTCTTTGCCTGAGATTTTTGTACATTCACCTAGAACCTTTTTAACATCTGGCCAGGCACAGGCTAACTCGGGCTCATTTACAGTTATTTAGTCAGTTGATCAAGGAGCACTGTCCCTGTTAAATAAATCAGTTAACTGAAAAATATATATATATCAGAGAGTAGATTAACAGACCTGTATCTGAAGAACTGTTCTCAACACAACATCATTCATTTGATACTTTTGGTGATACAGTGGTATAATAAGTACTCAGATCCTTTACTTAAGTAAAATAACTAAAACCACAATATAGAAATACTCCATTACAAACAAAAGTCCCTAATTAAGTAAAATATTTAAGTTTATTCTGGACAATGAACTTGAAGCATTAAAAGTGAAAGTAATACAGAAAAATGGCCCCTTTGATGGTTATAATATGAAAATTATTTTAGGTTATTACTCGTGAAATAATGTGAAAGCAGGGTTTTACTGTTGTAGTTGGTTGTGGTGGAGATCATTTTAAACTATTTTGTATCGGACTGCAACTAATGATTATTTTCATTACGGATTAATCTGCTGATTATTTTCTTTATGCAGCACACCCAAGAGTCATTGTGATATTGTGTGGGTGGTTAAGATAGGGCACAAAAACATAAAAGGCAACATCTGAATGTCTTCTCAGTCCACACTCATCTTGTAGTCATCTTTTCATGACTCATCCCAATAAAACATTCTTCTCTTTTTTGCATTTCCATTTGAGTATTCATGCCTCCCTCTAAACAATTAACGCATTCAATTTTGTAAGTTGCCATCTGTCTTTGTTAGTCACAGTGGCTATTGCTTTTCATGTTAAATACAGTTTTTATTTCTATATTCTGAACCCCCACCCTGTATTTCCCAGGGCCATGATACCTGGTGTGCACAAAAGCAAAGTTTTGGTTACATGAATCATTATTATATTTTGTCAGATGTCAGAGAATACAAAATACCAATAATAACAGTGAGCCAAAAGCAGTATGCCCACAGGCGGTTATTTATGGCTCATTACACCTCTGCTCAGGACTGTGCCAACAGAGCTTGATTGAAATCCCTATGATTCACATGTGTTAAATTTGTAATATCAACCAATTGGTTGATATTGAGTATACAGTATGACCTGTGTCACAAGTTTTCTAAGTTTGCTTTTCTAGAAGACCAAATACCACAAGTTTGGAAAATTCCAACTTTACTACTAAACAGTCTTGTCTTGCATATTCTGTCTCTCTGTCCACCCTTCAGCCACAATCTCACTTCCCCTGGCTCCTGCATCTCTTCCCCAACTATATCCCACCTGCTCACCTATAGGGTGCCATTTGGTCTTCATAACTTGGGATAAATAAATAGTTGATTTACCTATATTTTAAAGTTCTATTATATATCAAGGATATATCTAACTTCTTGAAAAACACATTGGTCGAGCTGAGGCACCTTTATTGTATTAAATTTAGATATATTAACAACATGTGACAAGCGAGACAGGTCCACCCTGTTAAGAACTTAACGTAACTCTTTAGAAGTGTTTTCATGGCATTATTGCTACTAAAATTTCATTTATAGAAATCATATGTCCCTCACTCTTATTAAATATTTGTTTGTACTTTTTTAAACAGCATAGGCTAGGCCTATATTGAGAAAAACAAGTGCACATTATTAAAAGGGGACATATTTTTCCACTTTCTTGTCAAGAAAAGTGAATTATGATTTAGAGAAGAATTACTCAACGACACGTGTGTATAGTCAATCTCTTCCATATCTTCATGTAAATACAAATATACACTTAATATTTGGTAATTTCAATAGACTATGAAGGAAAAATGCCAACATAACAGGGTAGACAGTAGCAAAGCACCTGTATATACTATATACATGTCCACCCTGTTAGTGTCCACCCTGTCAAAAAACTTGGACACTAGCAGGGTGGACATTTAGAGCTAAAGTTAGCCTTTTGCCTGCCTTTGTGAGCATAAAGGCTAGCATGACTTTCAATACTAGATGAGGAATCTAATTTTTTGAAATTATTTAATTTGATTGATCTCCTCAAAACCTCGGCCTAACAGGGTGGACACGTTATGTTCAAACACATTAAACTGACTTAATAAAATGTCAAAATCAGACACTAAGAGAGCTATAAAATTACAAAGCTAAATTTCCCTACACTGGTGTGATATCACCCGGTCACCTAATGAGAGAAAATTTTCCACTTAAAGGGACAGTTAATGCAACAGGGTGGAGAGTGGTCGCTGGGGACAAACATAAAACTTTGTTTTTGTTGTACAAAAGTTATCTATTTGATAAAATAGATTTTGGACAGTAAATGAAATAATAATGACAGATTTGGAAATACATATGTTTTTATAAGTTATATTTTAGATCAAATTATCACCACATGGCAAAATCCTATAGTACCTCTTAAACCAAAGCTTTTAAAATGTAAAAAAAACCCCAACAACTTAGAAGCCAATCTCATTGCAATCATAATCAATAACAATTGACCTTACATGAAAAACCAAATGGAACTAGTATTTGTATGATGTATGATTTGTACTGCGGACACAAGAGGCACCACATAAAAAAAGTGACCCCTTTGTCTCCAGTCACCCTGTCAGTACATATACCAGACCTGCCTGCCAGCACCTTTAACCTGCCCCATTCTTGTGTATTCTTGGCTACTTCTATTTGGCCTTTGTGTCATCATTTAACCATAGAAAATTCACTGAACTGTTCAGGTCTGCCTGGTTGTCTGCATTTGGGTCCCTTGCTGCCTCGTACACACCACGTGACACTAGGGGCAGTAGAACAAGTGAAACCCAGATCCCGCAGCCTGTTACATTTCAAAAACACCAATCTAAGCGCGTTCACCAAAAGCAACAGTGACACACTGATTATTGTTTAACATGCAGTTCCTCTTTGATGGTATAATTTAATCAGCCAGCTATAACCTTTTTTTGCAAGATCTGTAGAGTAAACAGAAACACTGGTGAGCACCTCTGAGCGGCGCACATAGCCTTTGTGTTCACTTTGTTGGTTGATATGGATGCTTATTTGAAGCAGAACACGTTTTGCAATCACTGTGCGTCTCCTGCATTTTGGAGTGGGTTAATGCTAAAATTACTGAAGGGGAAATATTTGCTGTCTTTCAACTTTGTGGGAGGCTAAATTCTCCCATTCTCCACCTGCCCCAGCATCCCTTCGTTTGATGTGTTTCCCATTCTTTCCCATTCTGCCTGCATTTATCTCCCCTCACCCTTTGTTCGCCTGTTTTTTTCCCCTCTAACAATCCTGGTATCTGCCTCCTGTGGTGCCGCCTTTGCCCCTGTTCCCAGCAGTCCCCACTCTTGACAGGCGACCTCATGGAGCATTGGTCTCACACGGCCGGCTGCATCCACACAGATGTGTCCCTACTCGTCCTTTTCTGTCCTCCCTCTAGTGACGCGGACCTCTACTGTCTACCTGATGTTGTCCCGTGGGTTGCTGCCCCTCTTCAGTTGTAAGTCCTCTGCTGTCATCCTCCACCTCCTCACTTCTCTTCTCATACTTTCTTTTTATTTCTTCTTCTTGCTTTTTGCAATAAGTTTTGATCTGCTCTGGCTCACATGGAAACTTTACTGCCATGTCAGCTTCTCAGGCTTTATTTTGTTCTGCCTCTCTCTCTCAATTCTTTTAATCTTTTTCAAAGCCCGCCCACTCCCTTTCATTGTCTGTGTTTCCATTGTTTCCCAAATCCTTTGAGTGTTCCTTAAGATCGCACAGCTTCTTTTTACCTGGTTTCTCCTCTTGGTTGGTGGTTTCTTGGATACTTGTCTTATCAAATAGCAAATTGTTTTCCATAATCAGAAGCTATGAAATCATATGATAAACATAGTATTTGGAGCTTACCTCACTCTAGAGGCTAAATGATGATCCTTACCCAACCTTAGCCATGGAGCTTCCATATGAAGATGTTGTAGAAAGAAGCAATCATTAAATATCACCATTCTTTTCTGGCAATAGGGTTAAAAAGTCAGGATATTTTGGCTTTCACTCCTTAAATTTTAAAATTATGTCTCTTATGAGTCTCCCAACTTAAACGGATACTATGCGATTCTGAGACTTTGTTGATATTAGAGTCCAACTGCCAAACAAACATTCCCCTCTCTTCACTACTCCTTCGGAAGCTCCTCCTCCCAAACTCATGGACACGCATTGCCATGGTAACCAGTCCTACTTCCACAGCGTCTGCTGTCCGACAGCACGTTAGCCTCAAGAAGAGGGCATCTTTTAGCAGTAGAAGGTGTGACAACAAGCCTGACAAAATTTTAATATCTATTGAAGCAAAATACTTTTCTAAGCCTAAGTCTAAGACACGGAGTCTAGTTTATTAATCGATAGGATTATCGAGAGTAACTTCAATAGTTACAATTAGTGAACAAACATCATCAAACGAATGACATTTAAGCACACGAACGCAGCATCTACAACAAAACAGTAAAAAGTTATAAGTTATAAGAGTTATTTGGTTTTTACAAAAATACATTGACTGAAAAGAGCTGGGAAGCACAGGGGAGAGTGTTTTTCTCCAGGACCGAAGTCAAAGCTAACTTTGGGGCTAACCTCCTTCACTCTTTATTTAACAATTGGCAGCAACACACAGGAGCTCCTCTTTCGTCTTGAGAAGCTGCAGTCTTCACCGGCCACTGTAACTTCTACTGTACATTTACTGCTGAACAAGCCTTATTGCTGACAAAGCTAACCAGCTGGGATCATCAAAAACATGACAACAGTCAGATAAGACAGTAATACTGACCCTGTCGTTTATGTTACTCGTTGCTGCTAATGTTACTCACCTGTCCAGCAGAAACAGAGCGTCCTCACCATCGCTTTTCATTTCTTTAATATCTCGTAGATTTATCCAGCATTGAAACCCCTCACAGATGTTAACACAAGTCTTTCCCTCGCCTGGTCATATAACTTGTTCCTCAGACCTTTCCCTCTGTGACTGTTTCTCAGCCATTTTCACAGCTCTAGAGTCCTGTAATGAGTCCAGCATGTTCGAATGTACCGCTCTTTGTTTACGTTCTCTCTCCCACTGCTTCGAGCGCGCTACCGCCACCTGCTGCTCGCTCGGAGCAGCTTTGTTTGTGCTCAATTTACAGACCGAGGGCTGTGTAGGAAAACCAGATTTTTTTTCTGAGCACATGAAAAACACAGAGCTAGCGACCCATGACCCATGATGACTCGGTCTCGCCCTCCCTCAGTCTCGGTCTCGACTTGGTCTCAGCTCCTAAAAGTCTTAGTCTGGTCTCGGTCTCGATAAATTCTGGTCATAGTCTTGACTTGGTCTCGGTTTGGACACCAGATAACCCTGTAGCTGTTGGAAATGGAAAGCACAAACAGGATGATAGTTAGCCTCGTTAGTGCTAACACTCATATTCCTGTGTCCACACACACACACACACACACACAGTCACAGGAAGAAATAAAAACAAACGCTCATATACACGCACATTCCCTCTACCTTGCTACAAACAGTACTTTTCTATAATTAATACTTTGATGCCAGTTTTAACAGTTGCCTGTGGTGGTGGCACGGAAGTCTAATCTGATGAACAAAGAAGGCAGAAGACAGGCTTAAGATTTTAACCTCCACCGCTCCAGTAAATATCCAGTGGCATAAACACAACCACGCTCCCAAACAAATATTGAACCCGATACCACCATGCCTAATTAAATAATACCATTGGAACCCAAGGCAGTGCATTGCTCAGACTTAGACTTGCATTTGGTAAAAAAAAAACCACACCTCCCCAAAGTTCCCAGGTAAATATTCACATCTATTCTATGATTACACTCTTGTTGGTTAGGAGCAATGTGAGAGGAAACGAGTAGCTGGAAGGTCACCTTTGGAAAACACTTGGCTTGATTTGAAGATAGAGAGAGAGGTAGTGATGATGGTGGCATTGGGTGGGGAGGGGGCAAATTGTGGGTAAGAGGGTGGAATTAAATTGCCCCCAGAAGTCATCTCTTGCGCTCATATGTTCACTCTCTTCCTCTTTGGAGCCAGGAAGACAACCAGCCAGCAGCAGCACAAGGTAACCTTTCTCTAATTGATGTCTGTGTGGTGCCCAGCGCACCAGGCAGCCATATTGTGAGGGAGTAGAGAGTAGCCCAAGCCTCAGCATGTGGCAGGGTTTGACAGGAGGGGGTTGATGCAGCCGTGCAGTTTGAGTGATGCACCACAATCAGACTCAAGTGTAATAGGCACAGTCTGAAGCGGGAGCTTTAAGTTCTGCACAGACCGCAAGACTGAAAACGTTCACTTTTTCACTTCAGACAGTGATATTGGCGACTCCCCACTGTTATTTTGTAATCTTTAAAGAATTTTGTAACCTTGGTAAGAAAAGCGCTATATAAATGAAACTTATATCATGGTTACGTCTCAGTTTCTACATAATAGCATCATGAATAGAATATATTCGATCACCGCGACAAAATATTTAATGTGCATTTTTAAATTGCACTACAAATGAATCCCTCCTGCAAATGTTATCATATCTGACTAACTACTTAATGCCACCATTTATTCATCAAACCAGGAACACTATCTTTATTATTGTTTCACATGTTTCTTTCTCAATTCAATTCAGTTCAGTTCAGCTTTATTGGCATGAATGTAAAACAACAATATTGCCAGAGTCACAAAAATAAATTACAAAAGAACAATTCATTGATTCATTAAATCAATTAAATACCGTAAAACAGTTTGTGTGTTAAAAATTAAAATAAATAAAATGTTAATGGTAATGTGTTAAAAATATTATATAAATAATATATAATGAAATATATAAAATATAAAAATAAAGTAAAAATAAATATTAAAAATAAAACTAAATAAATAAAACAGTAAGCATGTGTATGTGCGTTGTGAATTCAATTTATATGGTTCATCTAATAAATAAAATAAAGGAAGGAAAAGTGTGGCTGTGTGTGTGTATATTAGACAAATAAATAAAAATGAAATATAAATTAAAAAAACTAAAAAATCAGTATCAAATGTGAAATCATAAAACAAATAAATAAAGGAACAATTACTAAAATAACAAACAATGAAAATAATAATAATTTGAAAGTACAATTATTTAATATATTTATCAGTCTACTCTGAGTTTCCACTGGTTTTCAAAGCTGACAAATGGTTGACAGTTTGTGGCATGAGGAGACTCACTCAGCTCACTGTGCTTCATTGGCATGAATGTTTCAGTTAAACAATGTCAAAGTGGCTTGCAGCTAAATCAAAAAGTTTACATTTCAATATGGCATAGCAAGTTAATGAATGAATGCAATCAAGGCCATTCAAGTTAGCAGTTATAAATAACAAATACAGATAGAACATAAACTGCAAACAGGAAATGACAAGATGACACCTGCCATGCAGCGAACCTACAACAGTTGGCTTAGTCACTCTCTGTCCCTCAGGTTGTGACACAGGGCCACATACTGGGCAGCAAAGTTTGCTGTATGTCCTTCTCCTAGGATTATTCTTAATTAATTTTTATCTTTAAGTTCCTTAAAATCCGGTGAGATGGAATTTCTCAAAATATTGCTCTCTTGTTGCGCTCTTCTCTCTATATATATTACATATCAGGAGAAAATGTGTCTCTGTCTCCAAATCATCTTTTGTACAGTGCTCACAGACTCGATATTCTTTAGGTAACCAGGACTTTTTATGGTTCCCCTTTTCAGTTTCAAGAGTGTGGTCACTGGGTCTGTATTTGGTAAGAAGCTGCCTCTGCTTGATATCTCTGTCTCTTTCTCATTCGCTCTCTTTCTTCCTGCTTCTGTAATAAGCTGACTACGGGCTTTCACTCTTTAGTTAAACTAACCAGATTTTGCCACAATCTCCATCAGCCAATAACGCAGTCACTGTCAAACTCTAAATCTGTTCTCCTGTTGCTGTCAGCTGTTATTTCAGTGGGAAATTGCTGCAGCCTTCCTCCAACCCGTTCACCTGCATTCAATCATATCCAGGTCAAGGTCGAGTTCATCATAAGTCCCCTCCTCATCAAATCCAGATCTTCAGCATTCTCTTCATCCCACCACCACCATAATCCCAGCTGCATCGGGCGGGGACTGGAGGTTTGTGGGAGGCATGTTCACCCCCCCCTTTAAATACTATATTGTCATGATGGGGTCTAATCACCAAAGACTATAAACATGATCACCATTCACATGTCAATAAATTATTTGTTTACTCAAATGAAGTCCCTCATGATTGAATCCTTTTGTCACGATTGGTGTGGTTGAAAAGGTTGGTGGACCCAAATGCATGACACAAATACAGGCAGGTACAGATCAAAGACTTATTTCATAGAAATCTAAAACAATCACAGTCCAAAGAAACAAGGCAATCAAACAGAAAATCCAGAAAGGGTATAATCCAAAATCCACGGAAGCGCATGACACAGGACGAGAGAGTATGACAAGCTATGATGACCGGACAGAGACTGAACAGAACATGCAAACATTTATAAAGGAACGAGCAGGGCGAGAACAACACAGATGACAAGCAATCAGAACAATCAAGCACACAGAGGCACAGTGATCACAGGAGACACAAGCAGACAGGCAGGCAGAGGTATTACTGGGGGGAACAGACATAAGCAAATCTAAATGCAGAATAGAAACTGAACATCATATGACGAAACACTAATAATACAGAGAGGCTACAAACAAACCTAGGGAGAACAGACTGAGACTAAAAGGTTGTGCAGGCCAAGAATCAAACAACAAAAACACAGAGACCAACCAAAACAGGACAGACAGGTAAACTCAATAATTAACTTAATAATGAGAACAGAACAGACAAAAGCAGAATGATCAAAATCAGATTAATAATGAAACTGGCAGAGAAAATAAATAGACCCTAGCAGAGAGACAGAACCCAAGCACGACAATACAGAAACTAATAACAAACATCAGACAGAAACAGAACTAAACAAGAACTAAGGCAGGCACAGATTATATCAAGACAGATCAGATCAGACCAGAACAAGCAGAAGACAGAACAACATAGACAAACTCCACCACACACAAACAGACAGGACTGAAACCCAAAACACAGACTAACTAACAGATACCACACAGACCTATAAAGGAATTAAACTAGACAGAGCAGACAGGCAGAATGTGACACCTTTTTACTCATAATGTAAAACACTGAAAACATACAGTTTGAACATACAAAGAGTATGTAAACTAAGTAGATAAAATAACATCTGATCTTACATTGTTACTTATCATAGGACTAACAATTTATACAATACAAGAATGTTGCTCCTTTATTTCCACATCTTCTGCAGTTTTTGCATGTGACATGTAGCTTTAGCCTCTTTTTTAACATGATATCATGTCTGTAGCCATCAAGAGCATATTTAAGCCCGTTTACAGAGATTGTTTTCATAGGGCTAATGTTATCTTAATTAGCTTGCTAGCTGAAGCTGATAATATCTGCCAGCAACAGCAGTCATTATAGCTGACAAAATGAATGGTCACCATATTAAATATAGAAGCCTACTTCTGTCTTCCTTTGTCTGAAACCATGAACACACTGTTTTATAAATGATTGTGAATCTCGAGAGGGAAATGCCCACATTATATTTGTAAACTTCGTATGTGCCATGCAAGAACTGAAATAAATAAATAATTGGCAATTGCATTCTCCTTGCCTTCATCTGAGGAATGCATAAACATTATATAAAACAGACACACTTCTTCCCTATGTTTTCAAATTCAAACAATCTGTTCTTCTAAGCTGAATGAATAGAAAGTGTTAACTTCATCCTAACCTGCTACAGTTCTGCCTGTAGCCAAACACTGGTGCTGTCCTTGGTGCTGATCCCGTCTGTTGATGATAGAGTTCTCCGTGGTCCTGAAACAGCTGCTGCTTTTTTAAAAAACTTCTTCTATTTTCTCCAGGCAACTGTTTCATGTAGGTGAAGGCTATGGCAAAATGTTCCCTGCAAGTCACTCCAACTTTTAATAATCCAGCAAAGGTTTGCTGAATACACTCTGCAAACACACAATCATGCTTTCAAGCATCTTGGGCCAACCAGTGTTTTTTTGTGCATCAATTAATTACTGGAACATTTGTGCCTTCCCCAACAGCACCTTGACAACATTTGTTCAAGGGCAGTGTTTACTCGTTAAAAATCCCCACCCAAATTTTCACCATCACATCTTCAGCCAGCCTGAAGATGTGAATCAGCAATGCCCTGGTAACGACACTGTTTGGGTAACAGACAACTGCTGCAATTGCTACAACTGCAATTACTGCTTCCTTTTCTTCTGTCTTATTACTTTTCTTCTATTAAAATGCCCATGTGAACAGTTTGTAATTTAGTCAGTGAATAGGCTCCATTCTAATGTATTTGTGAGTGTGGAGCCACAGATACAGTAGAGTAATATGTCCCCATGAAGTCCTTGTATGAAATGGAATGCTTATTTATATAGCAGTTATGAAAACAATGTTACAAAGTGCACAACATAAAAACAAGCAAAAACATGGCAATGAAATAGTAAAATTACTAAGCAAATCACATGTTAAAACCCATGAACAGAATAAAAACAAATCAGATGAAATCAGGGAAGGTGATGCGATAAATTTTCCTGCATTGGTACCATGCTTTTAATAATGTTAAACTATTACATGTTACCAGTGAATTTGGTTAGACTATGAGTTAGTTGATTATTCCATATGTTATAGTGTTAAAATGACAATTGCCCAATTTAATAATAATTGCAACAGATCATAATGACAATAATGATCAATAACCTGCATGTGTCAGACAATTATTTCATGTATGGCATTCACTGTAAAACATCTTGGTCATGATCTAACTGTTAATAAAATGCACTTTTGTAGGTTCGGGTTTAAGGACTTGTTGCTATGACAGCAGTTCCAGGTGAGTTTTAAACCAGTTTGAAGAACTAAAATATGCTGACTCTTGTCAAAATGTCAACATTCCAATCCAGATGACTTTTTGTTTTCTTTTTTTTTTTGACTATTTAGGTTCAGAAGAACAGAACAGGTGGCTCAACTGCAATGGAGTTACCCATTACCCACAGGAGATAAACAAAGAGAGAGAGAGACAGTATACATCCCCCCAAAAATCCTTCCATCCATCCTTTGTCAACTGCTTATCCTGTGTACAGGGTCGAAAAAATGCTCTTAATAAGATGAGTACAATTGGCTAAATAATCTGCGAGCGGGATCCAAGATACTTTCTGTTGACACATGGACAAAAAGGGATACAAACAGGCAACACATGAATACACATATACAAATAGTGCGTGTTCATTAATAAAGTGTATGCACGCCTAAATATACAAATACAGGCATAGGTGTGTAAATGAGTGTAAATGTCTTAGGTTATTTTGGATATGTAAGACAGAAACAGTTGCCACACATTATCAAAGGCTGCAGAGCTGAGAACAACATTGTATCGGATTCGCTCCATATGTAAGGGTACGGACATTTTTACAAGCCAGGTTGCAAGTGGGTTAAAGTAGTAGTAGGTTCCACCCAGAATAACAATGCTTGGATCCAGAGTAATGTCACTGCTATATACTGCAGTGAAGAACCTAAAAATATCGGACCAGAAGTTATGTAGTTTGGGGCAAGACCAAAAGAGATGGCCCAAGGTGCCCTCTGCTGAGTGGCATTTCTGGCACATTGGTGAAACAGAAGGATAAGAGTGTGGTTTGGTGCAGGAATAGTTCAGTCTGTGAATTACTTTAAAATTAATGAGTTGGTGTGTTGAGTTTATAGAGCAACTATGGATGGATTTGAGGCTAATTCCCCAGCCCTCGTCACAGATTGTCACACCAAGATCTTTTTCCCAAACTTTTAAATATTGCATGGAAACTGGATTATTTGTTGTTAAATGATCAATGCATCGGGAGACAAGTTTCCTCGAGTCAGGGGGTTGGTTTATAAGAGTATACGGTGTGATGGTGGCTGAGAGTGATTCAAAATTTGAATTATTTGTGCGGATGTAATATCTAGAGACAAAAGTATCATCCATTAGGGAAGGAGGGAAAGCGTGGTTATGACAAACAGGAGTACAGTGAGAGGTTTCAAGTAACAAATCTGGATGACTTGATAATCCATGCAGAAAGAACATAGGCTAAAGCAAACAAGATCAAATCAAAACAGCAGCTATGTAAGATGGAAGAGTCAGTGTTCCTGTCAAGAATGTTTCTGCCCAGAGGTGTGTGCATGAACATGAGTTGCTTGAGTGTACGTGTGCTCCATCTATGCAAAAGGCACTGTTTACCTGTGTGTGGGATGGTTCACTAGGCATTGCTGATTCTCCTTTTTCCCTTAAGCATGCCTAGTCATTAATTGTAATGCAACAGTGTTCCTTGCACATCTCTGAGTCACACCTATACTGCATGCTTTTGATCAGTGGTGTCAGAGGACAGTTGCAACCCAGGGTTGGCGGCACAATAACTGTCACAGGTTTTTTCCAATTTAGTGTCTGATTTATTAAATCTCGTTATGCAAATCAAGTAAGTCACAATGTGGCAATTATGTGAAAGTCGCTGGGGAGTGCATGTTTACCAGTTGACAGATGTATGGGAAGGCGTTGTAACAGTGTGTAGTTGTCAGTGCCGTTATGGTATCACTCTTCCAAGCGTGGCCCGACCTGTGACTTATAGCAGTAAAAATTAGGAGAGCAAATTTAAACATGTCCATGCCTCTGTTCGCATCAGCTGGGGCACATAGAGAGATGCAGGGACTGTATGAGCTTATTCAGGAATTGCATTGTCAGCACCGCTGCCAACTCAGTCTCCAAATGCCTATTTTGTTGTGTGTGGAAGAGAATGTTAACCGCCGGTCCAGCCTCTAACTTGGGGTGGTGAAATTAAAGGAGGGGTTTCAAAGGCAGGGAGGTTGGGAGAAACAGTAACCAGAGGCCAAAAAAAGAAGAAGGTGCACTTCCCAAGGTGGCTGTAAAATGTTGTGCAATGACTCCCTGTTAACAGCAAAACATCCACCATCCAGCCGAGCAGCCCAGCTACATTTATTCCAAGTGTAATTTACCGTTTACTGGTCCTGGTCTTTACAGACCTCCTGTGGTTTGTGGCTGCTGTGCTGCTTTTTCCAACAAAAAAACACCATATTCAGCCGCAAGGTCATTGGTTTGCAAAAACCTAGTGGGAGTCACAACAATCATTGACACCAAAATGGCTCCACAATGTGAATCACCCTCACAACTCTCACACCAGAAAACTAGTCAAATTGCTATTCTTTTCTACATAGACAAATAGGATGACAATGTGATTCATTTTGAAACATTTGTTGCTTAAATTTACACTCCTTGGTTGTGTTAGAAATTCCAGGGTTACGTCAACGCACATGGACCTCTCAACAACCTTCAGCTCAAGTGAAAAACTGAAAACAGCGCGCTTGTTTGTAGCCAGAATAAATCAAGTACTTGACATTACCAACTTAGTACTATATATCTTAGATCTGCGCTTTACAGAAGCTGGTAATCTTGTTTATGTCTTTCCCCTGACATCGTGACAACTGGGGAGAACTACCGCAAGCTGTCTCTACTTAACTCTGATTTGCGATTTGAGTGCCAAAGGTCGGCTGTATAGAGCTCTCTTTGTGTGGTGTTGTTTCCTCTGCGTCTCCTGTCTCCCAGTGGGAAGAAGAAAATGACTCTGGGTGGAGTTATTCTCTTCATGATAGATGGCGTCCCTTTTTGTCACCACCACACATGCATGTCACCACAAATCACCCAGCCGGGTGGGTGTCCCACCTATGCCACATACTGAACATGTGGGCGTATACAACCTTAAATTAAAGTGTAAAAACACACACCAACATATCTCAAGTACACTCAGGTGTAGCACAGCCAAGACACAACCCTGTTTCCTAAGAATTGCATTGATATACGGTAAACATATTCCGAAAGAAAAAAACTCCCAGTTTTTTATCAACATAATGAGAAAACTGAAAAATCACAAAATGTCCATTCTGAACACATCAGCTAAATGTTCACTGACTACGCTTTTCTACATATCATTATTTTTCCTACAATACTCACTGTGGTAGATAAAAACACAATTAACATTTTTATGTTTATGTTTCAGGCAAGCTAAGTCTGGTTTGGGAGGTTGTGGTCTGAACAGAAGGTGGTTACTTTTTCAATATTTAACCAAAACCCCTAACACAATTAAAACTCACTGCACAAACAAAGACAAAAATATGCATATGCCCTTTCTTGTCAGCTTTTTCAAGGCAATGCATATGCATGGTTCTGTTTCCACAAATCTCTATCATCGTGCAAGTGAGTGCATGTGCACAAGCCCGATTTTCACTCCCACTCTTAGTAGTGAATCAATGTGTATTTTGAGTGTACATGAGACTACACTTTCTTCACACAAATATACAGTAAATACAAACTAATTTAACATGTACTCTTTTCCCATATTGAACCACCTTTAAACATCATGGCAAGAAAGGGAACTCAACTTGCTGAGTTTTTTCCTTATCTCTCTCTCTGCTCTAAGTTGTTCTATAGCTACTGAGATCGTAGGTGATGCAACACAAGAGCTCAGGCAGCTTAATATTTGGTGCTTATGAGGATTGTGTGTATGAACTACTACAGAGGAGTCACACAGTCTGGTTGCTAGCAGTGCATATTGCATTTGACTTGGATTTCATTTCCTCAGAGACTGGCTGAGCTCTCATGGTATGCCAAAAGAAAAATCACCACTGAATCTAAAAGTTCTTATAAAATACAAAAGCCCTATAGCCTGCATTTTCACAACAAAGAAGCTTCATTTTAACCCTTTGTAAGAGAAATCTGACTCCTTCGGCTTTCATAAAAAGGTTTCACAAGATTCCTCCTTGCTGGTGAAAATATATGTAAGTGTCAAAAAAAGGAAAAACACAACAACGCTGTTCTTTGGGTTGAAGCGTCATTAAGATTTTTCATAAATCTGTTTCATTTTTTCATGCTCTAAACGGTAATTCAGCGATTTTAGAATTTCACTCCCATAAAGTCTGAGGACTCACAAGAGTCAGATTAAAAAATGAAAGCAGCAGATGTAAAGGTATCGTGACTTTTAGTATCTAGTATGGGTCAAGCTCCAAAAAATGCTGGATTCTATATTTCCTATGCTGCACCTGAAAAACATGTTTCATTAGAAACACTACCTCTTTCTTTCAAACCCCACTCCTCCAATTTGTGACACATCTCAAGACATGACATCATCAAAGCCACCGAAGACATGATTGCAATGTGCTCACAGGCTGAGTGGTACCCCTTGTCACCAGTAAACTGAACTTCATGAGAACACATGAATTGCTGGAGTGCCCCTTAAAAATTGCACAATAAAATAAACATGATCCCCTGACAGTCTGTCACCTTTCTCTCATGTGTGCTTGAGTGCCACCATTAGGATCCTGTAGGTTTGTGACTATAGAAATGATCCAAACATGAGAACATATGTGTGATTTCCAATACATTTTAAATAGCTTGTCTCTGTATTTTCAGGCGTATGTAGGTATTGGTTCTGCTTGACAGAGTGGATTGGACAAAGTACCTGTAAATTACTATATAAACAACAATTAAATTAACTCTCACACAGAAAACTTCTTTGTGAACACGTAATATCTGAGTTTATGCACATGCTGTATTCTGTTCCTTATGTGTGCCTTTCTGTTCTTGTATGTAATTATCTTGCAACACACCCTGTTCATTTTATGATCAGCCGTCAATTGCATTCTCAGTGAGCAGCAGACACCTGCAACAAACAACAAACAGCATCCCCAAACACTCACTGCTTGGCCAACTATGTCATAAACGTCACGCGCCACGGCCCTTGTTCTTTTTTATGTGACATGAGTAGATGCCCTGACTGGCCACATTTAATCTTATTGTAACACCCTTAGGCCCCATTAAACACAAAGCCAACACCAGCAGTCTGGGAATAGCTCGCCCCTCCAGCATAGTCCTGAGCCGTAATGACTTTAAAGGAAAAATCACCTCAAATTAAAAATAGGCTTTAGCTGGCGTGATTCACTAGGTAACTTAGATGAGGGCTCTATAATACTAGACACAAGCTACCAAAGTGGTGCAACAGAAAAGGTAGCTTTCTGTATGAGAAATACAGTAGTATGACCAGTATGGCAAACTAATAGACAGTTTTGTGAAGTAATGTTAATTCAAAGTGGATATTAATGCTATTTTAGACAACATTGTATAGGTCTAAACATGAATATAATCTTAATTTGAATAAGGACAAATACCTGTGGAGTTGTTGACCACAGTCATGTGCACGTGGGTGACGAGCTACACACTCCTGCCAGTGGTTTCACACTGTCACACTGACCTACAGGTGGTGGTAACACGCCAAGAAACAGCAACGTTCCTCATAGATACACACATTGCATTTTGGGAATTTGTTACAGTGGTAACATAAAGAATGACTGTTGATTTTTAAAACTGGCTAAAGTGGTTCCCTTGTTTCACTTTATTACAATAACTGAGGAAGGAATATTTTCCTTCCTGCTAAACATCTTTGCTGCTAAAGTTGCATGTGATATACAATAAAGCAGGTGATGTAAAACATCACTGCTGAGGCATCTCATTGAGCATGAATGAAAAGCAATATCTTTCAAACAGTTGCCTGGGGTGTTACGGCTTTTATCTTAACTTGAGCTTTGATACAGTCATAATTAAGGCTTTCTACCGATACCTGACACCTTGAGCCTTTCTGTTTGCAAACCTCAGCTGATGTTAGAGATACATCTGCAAATCTGTTTGCAGTTTGATAGGGTTGTGCCAAGAGAGATAAGAAAACATTCTTCTAACAACGTGACAGATGTTGCCAAGTTCACAGCTCAGATATATTTACAGTTTTACAGTATGTTGCGTGACCATCATGTGTGTCTTCATTACAAGGCTGTAATAACATTCTTCCCCTGCGAAATCAGCGATGCCTGCGGTCCTCCCAGAAACTACTAACGGTTAGACACATTTGGGTCAAATGTAAAATTCAAGCTTTCAAGTCAAGATTATCTTTAATCTTCTAAGGAGAGAGAGAGGCTGAACATTTCTGATCTATCTAGTCCATGAGATTTTTTTATTTATGCATTTATTTCTCCCCATTCCCAGTTTATCAATTAAGAAAACACACATCAAGAGAGAGTTTGATAGCAAGTGTGCTAAAGGGTATAAATTCACCCAGTGATCACAGAAATACAACCAACAGCCTTGGGTCAATAATATAGATATATTATCTGAATTCATTTAATCTTATAAATATTTAGGTGAAATGGTTAAATAAAAAAGAACAGTTGACCGCTGAAGCCATTCTGTATTCAGATTTAATATGATTCCTTAAATAATATCTTCAGTTATTTAACATAAAAAGTGGAACTGTACAGGATAATGTTACAATCCTGTATTATGTTATGACCACCAGTTTTTCTTCTTAGTTTCTCAGACAGCATGTTTTGTTTATTAAGCAAGCTAGCAAGCTAACTAGCTTACCTAGACAAGTCTTCATCACCAACGTGTGCCAACGTGCCTCTTCTTCAGATGCTC